>NW_020523969.1:0-180564 GCF_003368295.1 Carassius auratus | reverse complement strand
TCTTACCTCTCCCTCCTCTATAAATGGTATGTGAACTCTGCCTGTGACTGTGAAGAAAAACATCTCAGAACATCATCGTGCAGTGAGGATTGCGCCCTCCCCCTTCCCCTTCGGAACAGAAACCCCGAATGTGAGTGCTGGCTTTAAAATTGCACGTCGTGAAGTGAGTTTGCAGTGGCCTAAAATTGATGTTTCCCCCCACAATATATGTTTGAAGTGGAATTGTCGTTGTGTGTGGTAAGCTACATTCCTGTTTTGCCAATGCACTCGTCTATGTGTCATGAGGGATGACTGGTCAATAGTAAGAGTCCTGCGACACTGATTTGTTCCAACTGTCTGGATGTTGAGGATTTATCATCTGGGGATGTGAATTAACCCCTCTGTTGTGTAATAGGAGAAGAGATGCCCTGTTGAAATATTTACTATCTGCCTCAGAAAAGCTCTGTGCAACCTTGTTGACTTCGAGTCTGCTGTATCCCCTGCCATTCAACTGTATGGTGAGAGGCTGTTCGCTCCCTTCCAATACATGTGAATTGTATACTTGCCTGAAACATCCATTCTGGTCTGTCTCAGAAGAAGCCCCATTCAGCCTGTTGACTTCGAGTCTGCTGTATCCCTGCCATTCAACTGTATGGTGAGAGGTGTTCGCTCCTTCCAATACATGTGAATTGTATACTTGCCTGAAACATCCATTCTGCTCTGTCTCAAAAGAAGCCCCATTCAGCCTGTTGACTTCGAGTCTGCTGTATCCCTGCCGTTCAAACTGTATGAAAGAAGCCATATTCAGCCTGTTGACTTCGAGTCCGCTGTATCCCTGCCATTCAACTGTATGGTGAAGAAGTGTTCGCTCCTTCCACTGCATGGGAACTGTATACTTGCCTGAAACATCCATTCTGTCCGTCTCAGAAGAAGCCCCAATTCAGCCTGTTGACTTCGAGTCTGCTGTATCCTTGTTATTCGCCTGTATTGTGAGAAGTATTCGTTCCTTCCAATGCATGTGAACTGTATACTTGCCTGAAACATCCATTCTGTCTGTCTCAGAAGAAGCCCCATTCAGCCTGTTGACTTCGAGCCTGCTGTATCCCTGCTACTCATCTGTATGAGGAAAGCCCCATTCAGCCTGTTGACTTCGAGTCTGTTGTATCCCTGCTATTCATCCGTATTGTGAGAAGTGTTCGTTCCTTCCAACGCATGTGAGCTGTATACTTTGTCTGAAGCATCCATTCTGTCTGTTTCAGTAGAAACCCTGCACAGCCTGTTGACTTAGAGTTTGTTGCATCCTGGTGGCCCACCTGTGCTGAGAGAGGTGACTGTCCTTTGTCACGAACGTGAGAGGGGCACGCTTTGTCTGGAATATCCACTCTGACGGTGTCAGGAGAAGCCACCTTACTGAAGGACCGTGCACCTGCCGTTATACGTACTTGACTGATATCATTCGCCTCAAATTCCCGTACCTGTGGAAGAAGGAAGGAAGGCTGGAATTACATACTTACCGGAGGAGACTTACCGGACCCCTCACTTGCCAAACACATCCCCACCTCAAGGCTGTGTATCTGCCGTGTACGGACCTGACCGATATCCATCCGTCCCAAATTCTGCATCCGTGAAGAAGGGAAGGGAGTTTGGAAGTATTTAATTACCAGAGGAGACTTACCAGACTGCGGGCTTGCCGATTGTATTCCCACCTGTGAAATACCTACTTGACCACCCATCTGTCCATCTATTGCGGGGCCCGCACAGAGGAAGAGGGCGGGAGAGTCCCCGGTCGCTGCATTGTTTACCTTCAAGCCCTGAGGGTAACAAAGAAGATTTTAGTTTAGGATTCCCAATTTGTTTTTACTTCAAAATAAAACTTGTTAAATTTATTCTCTGTCTCCGACTCTTCCCTCTGATACGCTCCTCGAGGTGGTCCTGGTTTTAGGGGAGGGCGCAGTCCAGCTTGGCCCCCCTGACCTGTGACAGATTGGCGTAGTCGGCAGGGTACTACCTCGAGTTGAGCGACCAGAGGTCGAGATGGCAGAAGAGGAAGTGCTTGGGGCACGGCAACCCGTCGTGCCAATCTTTATGGGGGCTCCGTGGGCTCCGAAGTATGGAGGCCCGGGATCCGAAATGAGCTTGTCGATGTGGAAGGTACAGGTTGAGTACCTGGCAGGGCTCCAAGGTCTGAGTGCCCCGCAGCAGGTTCAGTTTGTTTTAAACTCTTTGGAAGGGGAAGCGAGGAGAGAAGTTCAGGCAGCACCGGCAGCAACTCGAGCGACTGTCCAGGCCATTTTTGACTTCCTCACGGGAACATATGGAGACACCACCCCGGTAGCTGTTCTGAGGACGCAATTTTTCAATTCTCGCAAGGCCCTCGGCAATCTGTTCGGGCATTTACCCTACAATTACGGGAACAGTTTTCTAGACTTACAGGGAGACAGGATCATGGCCTGGGGGCGAAGAGGTTTTACTACGAGATCAGTTTTTAGTGGGGCTGCGGGAAGGCCCTGTGCGTCAGAGTCTGCGGGTGCAATTTCGACGAACCCCGAACCTGACCTTTGAAGAGCTTCGACAAGAAGCACTGGCCCTTGAGTGTGACCACATGGAGAATGTAGATCCTCCCAGCTGCCTAGCCACGAATGTTGTTAGCACCCCTTCGACTACTACGACATCTGACTGGAAGCAGGCCCCTCCGGGAAGAGTTGAAGAGAGATGTGCGGGAACAAATGTCTGACCTATCTAAATCTTTTATGGAGGAGCTTCGGCGAGAGCGCCTCCAGTTGTCCTCTTTACCGCGGGAGCGGGCTTACTCTGATGGGAACCGTCCTCCCGACCGCCGTCCATCCCGACCTTCTGGCTCGCGATTTCAGTGGGATGAGCGTGGGCGTCCCATCTGCAACGGCTGTGGAGAGCCGGGACATTACTTCCGTCAGTGTCCTGCTCGACGTGCATCGCAAGGGGGTTTTTAGAGTTTCCGGCCACTGTGGGTCAAGTGGTCGGGACCCCCTTATCAGACCCCTCTCTGCCTACAACTTCTAGGAGCCGCCTGGTGGGCTGTTGCCCAGTGGTGGTGGTTCAGGTCAATGACCAGAAAGTGCAGTGCCTCTTGGATACAGGCTCCCAAGTGACCCTATTCACCGAAAGCTTGGCCCATGAGTTGTTTGGCACCGAAGGTCGTCCACCTGCGGAAGCCCCCTGGTTGACGCTACGTGGGGCGAATGGTCTTGACATCCCGTATGTGGGATACCTTGTGACTGATCTAAAGATTCAGGGAGTAGTGGTGCCACAGAAAGGAGTGGTGGTCGTACGAGACACATGCCTGGGGTCTCATCGTGCCCTGATTGGGATGAACGTCATTTCGGACTGTTGGGAGGAGCTGTTCCGAAGTAGACCGGCTCGAACAGCTGCAACATCAGCCGGGCAGGAGTGGGACCGCATCAGGGCCGACTGTCGTCGAGTATGTCTGGCCGAACAACAGGGGGATCGGGAAAGCACGGGAAGAGTAGCCTGCCGTTACGCCTTGTCCATTCCAGCTCAGAGTGAGGCTTTGGTCGGGGTCAGGTTGCCTCCTCGACTTTATAGTCCGGAAGATTGGGTCATGGTGGAACCCCATGAAGATGGTCCCAAGGTGGAAGTTGCTCGAGGATTGGCGACTGTTCAGGGGGGCCGGGTCTCAGTGCGAGTCAGGAACATGAATCCTTTCCCTGTTCACTTGTATCGTCACCAGCGTTTGGCCCGGGTGACCTCAGTGAGGCCCCAGCAGGTTCGTGAACAGGGTGAAGTCAACTTCAATCGGGTAGGCCCGACAGTGGTAGAGGTGGCCCTGACACGAGCAGGTTCGGGGGCGGGAGAGATAGGAGGAGGGTTGCCTACCACCTGATGGGGGAGTCTTTACGGGGTGAAGGACTAGGAGAAGAGCAATTGGGACAACTCCAAGAGTTCTTGATGGAATGGCAGCACTTGTTTTCCACTCACGATGAGGATTACGGCCGCACGGATGTGGTGCGACATCAAATCCCAACTGGGGATGCTGCACCCAGCCGAGAGCGCTATCGACCCGTGCCCCCGACCTTGTATTCAGAGGTCCGCACCCTTTTGCGAGGGATGCTTGACAAGGGGATTATTCGAGAGAGCAGTAGCCCTTGGGCTGCCCCGATAGTACTTGGTTCGAAAGAAAACTGGTTCCTGGAGGTTTTGTGTGGATTACCGAAGGCTGAATCAAGTCACCAAAAGGGATGCTTTCCCGTTGCCTCGAGTTGAAGACTCTCTCACGAGCCTCACACAAGCCACCTGGTATTCCACCCTTGACTTGGCCAGCGGTTACTGGCAGGTGCAGATGGACGAGCATGACCGGGAGAAGACTGCATTCACTACCCCCTTTGGCCTATATGAATGGGACCGGATGCCGTTTGGCCTTTGCAACGCCCCAGCCACGTTCCAACGGCTGATGCAGCGTTGTTTAGGCAACCAACTGATGGATTCCACCCTCGTCTATCTAGACGACGTCATTGTCTACTCCCCAGATTTCAAGTCCCATCTCGAGCACCTAGAGCAAGTCTTCCGTTCCCTAGAGCGATATGGGTTGAAGCTCCAGCCAGACAAGTGCCAGCTCTTCCGCAAAGAGGTTAAATTCTTGGGGCACGTGGTGAGTGCAGCGGGGATTTCAGTTGATCCCGAGAAGGTGGTGGCAGTGCAGGAGTGGGCTGCGCCCAAGACTGTGCGCCAGGTTCGTTCATTCCTGGGCTTCGTGGGTTACTATAGGCGATTCATTAAAGATTTCTCTAAAATCGCTAGGCCGATCAACCAGTTGCTGGGAGGTATGGGACGAGTTCGTGGCCGAGGGTCCCCTTCGATCCAATGGGATCCGGCCTGTGAAGCTGCCTTCCAGAAACTCAAGCAGGAACTACTACAGGCCCCGATCCTAGCCTACGCTGACTTCACACAACCCTTCATCCTGTATACCGATGCTAGCCACCTGGGCTTGGGGGCTGTCTTGGCCCAGAAGCAACGGGGAGAGGAAAAGGTAATCGCCTATGCAAGCCGAAGTTTACATCCAACGGAGAAGAACGACGCCAATTACAGTTCTTTTAAGCTTGAGTTGCTGGCAGTGAAGTGGGCGTTGTGTGAAAAGTTCAAGGATTACTTGTGGGGAGCCAAGGTACGGGTCGTCACGGACAATAACCCGTTGGTTCATTTGCAGACTGCTAAACTGGGGGCGGTGGAACAACGCTGGGTGGCCCAACTGGCCAATTTTGATTATCAGCTCCAGTACCGGCCAGGAAGAGAACACACTAATGCCGATGTACTATCAAGGTTACCCGGCGAAGGATCGGCAGGTCAGGCACCAGCACCAGAAGCGGGGTCCGATGAGGGACTGATGGTGGGAGTTGTAGAGGCACCAGGGCAAGTATCGGAGGAACCCCCCCCTTGTTGGGGGTGGGACCCACAGCGATGGAGGCGGTGGCAGGGCGAAGACGGAGATGTAGCGTTGGTTCGAACGTGGCTAGAACAGAAGGCCTGGCCTGAGGGTGTGGAACGCCGGACTCAGACTCGGATTGTGCGGGGCCTGCTGGGACAGAGGGGGAGACTCTATTTGAAGGAAGGTGTGCTCTGTAGGGCCCTCCAGGACCCAGGTCGGGGCGATGAGGTCTGTCAAATCGTGGTCCCTGAAGGGCGTTGTCAGGCTTTATTGGAGGCATATCACACCAAGATGGGACATCAGGGGCAGGAGAGGACATTGGCACTGGTGAGGCGACACTTCTACTGGCCCGGAATGGAGGGTGCCACGAGGACTTACCTTCAGAGGTGCCCACGCTGCACGTTGTTTAAGACCAAGAAGGACGTACGGGCACCGCTGGTTCCGATGCAGGCCAAGGCACCGCTACATATGGTGGCCATGGATTATCTGACTTTGGGACGGCCAGTGGATCGGATCCAGAACATCCTTGTGGTAACCGATCTGTTTACTAAGTATGCTTGGGCCATCCCAACTGTGGACCAAACCGCCATTACGACTGCCAACGCCCTTTGGAGGTATGTGATCCAACCATTTGGATGCCCTGAAATTTTCCACTCAGACCAAGGAACCAACTTTGAGTCCAGGGTGATCCATGAGCTGTGCCAACTGTACGGATGCAAGAAGACCCATACGACTCCCTATCACCCCCAAGGGAACGGGGGGTGTGAGAGGTTTAATCAGACCTTGCTGAGTTTATTAGGAACCTTAGAGGAGGAACAGCAAGGCCATTGGGTCGACAGACTCCCGGCGATGGTACAGGCCTATAACAACAGTGTACACAGTACCACTGGTTACGCCCCACCTACCTGATGTTCGGCAGACATGTGAGACTTCCGATGGATATGCTTCTGGGGACCACTGCAGGGGAAGAGGGAGGTAGTTTGACAGATTGGGTGACGGGACATCATCAACGCCTCCAGTCGGCATACGAACGAGTCTCGGGCCGGATTAACCGAGCAGCGTTGAAGAACAAGAGGTTGTATGACCGGACGGCTCGAGAGGCACCGTTACTACCAGGGGAGAGGGTGCTGGTGCGGGATAATCGCCGACAAGGGAAGGGAAAATTGAGTGACCGGTGGGAGGCTCAGCCGTTTGTCGTTTTGCGACAGCCACACCCAGACCAACCCGTATATGCATTGCGGCCAGAAGGAAAGGCGGGCCCCGAACGGGTGTTACATCGGAATTTGATCCGCCCTTGCCCAAACTACCCAAAACGTGTTGTAGAGAATCCACTGGTTGAAACGTCCGGGATGCCCCCGCTGGTAGGATGGGCGGTGATTCCAGGAGGCCTGGGCCTAGGGCTACGACCTGAAGCACCCATTTCCCCACCTCGACGGTCCCAGCATGAGAATCGAGGTCAGCCTCCAGCTAGGTTTGGAGACTGGGTGTCTGGAGACCGTTCTCGGGACTAGAACGGTTTGGCGGGGGGGTATGTCACAGTGTGACAAATGGCATGTGGAACTTATTCCCGCTGAAGCAGTGTTCCCGGGGAAACGCTTTGAGTGTAACTCTGTTCCCAGGCCTGTGTGTGTGTTTGTTGCTGTGACAACCCCAAATGATGGATTGGCAACAGGTGTGGGGGATTTACTCAGAGTTTGCGTGAGGCCTCATCAACAGTGGAGAGGATAAAAAGCAAGAGAGAGAGGTGGTGCGTGTGGTTTTTCTCCCTCGTGAAAGGTCGTTTTATTGGGTGGTAATAGTGGCTGGAGGACGGGTGAATGAAGTGGAAAGTGTTGCTTTGCTGAGGGATTCGAGGACAACAGAAGGAGAGTGAAATACCCTGTTTGCATTGGAGAGGAGCTAAGTAACTGAGAACTGAGTCTTGTAATTGCACACGTTTGACACTGAATTGGATGTGGTTTGGAGTGTTTGGATCACGATCATAAATATCACTGAGTGGATTGTATTGATTCATTACCGACAGGGGCGTCGCTAGGCCCTTTTTAGGGGGGCTTCAGCCCCCCTAAACTTATGACCAGCCCCCCTAAAAAATTATTTGATTAATTAATTAGTGATCGCTTCAGTCCCCTTTAAAAACTCATTTGAGACGGTGGCAAGCTGCATCAAGTTCCGGCTCCTCCCCTTATCTGAGTCTGCACGGATTCAGCGCGTTTTTCAATCCACAGGGGCGCCGAGCAGAGCGAACATCAGAGAGTACAAGGTGTGTGTGTGTGTGTGTGTGTGTGTGCGTGTGTGTGCGTGCGTGCGTGTGGTGTGTGTGTTCTCGCATCCAATACCAATACGTCTTCGCTGCGTTCACTTTCAGCCTTTATCACAGTGTGACAGATGTTTTTTCTTCCAACAAAAATGAAGCGATTAACACCCATGAAAACATACTTTAGAAAACGATCATGATTTATTTTAATTTACTTTTTGAAATTGAAAACATATTATTGTGTATTTCGGCATTACATTATGCAGCCATGCAAAATAAATTATTAACGACACACATCATTGTCTGAAAGTACTAAATGGCACAGAGAGAGAAACATCATGTGGAGTTATTTTGTTTTCTATTATTAAACATAATTTTGTATTAAGTAATAATTAATCATTAGTGTATCATGATACGTGATTTTTTTTTTTTTAAGTAATTGATTTATAGAAGTGGCAAATTGATAATGATGTTATTTTTAATAAATATAAATAAATATAGAACAGATTAAACATATTGCCAATAGACAATTACATTAATACATGTTTTGTCTATATTCTTAATGAATATTAGCTGGTTAGTTAAATGATTTGAAATGAAATAAATGTTCAGGGGCTGACTTGATGTATAACCAACCGTATTGTTGATTATAAAGGCTAAAAAGCTAAAAATTAATAATAATAATAATAATAATAATTTATATTTCATTGTAGATGGATATACAACATTTTTGTTGTTGTGCGGGAGTAGGTCTGCAAATGAGCAACAGTCAGGTGAGAATAGAACAGACGGCCTCACACACACACACACACACACACACACACACACACACAATACCACTGTGTTCCCAAGATTCATTGCAGTCATTGAACCCTTATGTTGTTTTAATTTTCTGCCAATTTCCACGTACATTTCATAAGAAAAAGCAGTGGTATCATCAAAGGATAAACATGAATGTCCTAATACTGAATCAGGAAGTCTTTATTGTAAAAAAAATAAAATAAAATAAAAATATCTACATTCCCAATTCAAAATTTTCCAGTGACTGGTCACATCTAAAAAAACTGTATTAGTTTTTTTTACAGTGTTGTATATGGCTCAGTCAGTACTCCTACTCCCATATATGAAATACAGGGAATACAATGGAATAGTGGATTGCAATAAGGTTAGTAGTATACAACCCTACCCTAATAGTCAAATAATATTTTTTAATCATACCCTTATTGGGGGCTGAGCCCCCCTAAAATCAAAATCTTAGAATCGCCCCTGATTACCGATCTCTTACCTCTCCCTCCTCTATAAATGGTGATGTGAACTCTGCCTGTGACTGTGAAGAAAAACATCTCAGAACATCATCCGTGGCAGTGAGGATTGCGCCCTCCCCCTTCCCTTCGGACAGAAAACCCGAATGTGAGTGCTGGCTTTAAATTGCACGTCGTGAAGTGAGTTTGCAGTGGCTAAAATTGATGTTTCCCCCCACAATATATGTTTGAAGTGGAATTGTCGTGTGTGTGTGTAAGCTACACTCTGTTTGCCAATGCACTCTCTATGTGTCATGAGGGATGACTGTCAATAGTAAGAGTCCTGCGACACTGATTTGTTCCAACTGTCTGGATGTTGAGGATTTATCATCTGGGATGTGAATTAACCCCTCTGTTGTGCTAATAGGAGAAGAGATGCCCTGTTGAAATATTTACTATCTGCCTCAGAAAAGCTCTGTGCAACCTGTTGACTTCGAGTCTGCTGTATCCCTGCCATTCAACTGTATGGTGAGAGGTGTTCGCTCCTTCCAATACATGTGAATTGTATACTTGCCTGAAACATCCATTCTGTCTGTCTCAGAAGAAGCCCCATTCAGCCTGTTGACTTCGAGTCTGCTGTATCCCTGCCATTCAACTGTATGGTGAGAGGTGTTCGCTCCTTCCAATACATGTGAATTGTATACTTGCCTGAAACATCCATTCTGTCTGTCTCAGAAGAAGCCCCATTCAGCCTGTTGACTTCGAGTCTGCTGTATCCCTGCCGTTCAACTGTATGAAGAAGCCCATATTCAGCCTGTTGACTTCGAGTCCGCTGTATCCCTGCCATTCAACTGTATGGTGAGAAGTGTTCGCTCCTTCCACTGCATGGGAACTGTATACTTGCCTGAAACATCCATTCTGTCCGTCTCAGAAGAAGCCCCATTCAGCCTGTTGACTTCGAGTCTGCTGTATCCTTGTTATTCGCCTGTATTGTGAGAAGTATTCGTTCCTTCCAATGCATGTGAACTGTATACTTGCCTGAAACATCCATTCTGTCTGTCTCAGAAGAAGCCCCATTCAGCCTGTTGACTTCGAGCCTGCTGTATCCCTGCTACTCATCTGTATGAGGAAGCCCCATTCAGCCTGTTGACTTCGAGTCTGTTGTATCCCTGCTATTCATCCGTATTGTGAGAAGTGTTCGTTCCTTCCAACGCATGTGAGCTGTATACTTTGTCTGAAGCATCCATTCTGTCTGTTTCAGTAGAAACCCTGCACAGCCTGTTGACTTAGAGTTTGTTGCATCCTGGTGGCCCACCTGTGCTGAGAGAGGTGACTGTCCTTTGTCACGAACGTGAGAGGGGCACGCTTTGTCTGGAATATCCACTCTGACGGTGTCAGGAGAAGCCACCTTACTGAAGACCGTGCACCTGCCGTATACGTACTTGACTGATATCATTCGCCTCAAATTCCGTACCTGTGGAAGAAGGAAGGAAGGCTGGAATTACATACTTACCGGAGGAGACTTACCGGACCCCTCACTTGCCAAACACATCCCCACCTCAAGGCTGTGTATCTGCCGTGTACGGACCTGACCGATATCCATCCGTCCCAAATTCTGCATCCGTGAAGAAGGGAAGGGAGTTTGGAAGTATTTAATTACCAGAGGAGACTTACCAGACTGCGGGCTTGCCGATTGTATTCCCACCTGTGAAATACCTACTTGACCACCCATCTGTCCATCTATTGCGGGGCCCGCACAGAGGAAGAGGGCGGGAGAGTCCCCGGTCGCTGCATTGTTTACCTTCAAGCCCTGAGGGTAACAAAGAAGATTTTAGTTTAGGATTCCCAATTTGTTTTTACTTCAAAATAAAACTTGTTAAATTTATTCTCTGTCTCCGACTCTTCCCTCTGATACGCTCCTCGAGGTGGTCCTGGTTTAGGGGAGGGCGCAGTCCAGCTTGGCCCCCCTGACCTGTGACACGTGCTTCAAAGCTTCGTTTCTGCATCTCAGTGGAATAGTTCTAATCCCACTCGCAAACTTTCCATATCTCGCTAACGCTCTTTCAATTTCATCAATATGAATGAAAGGGGGAACGTTAGACATGGTGATACGGGTCGTTGGCGTTACCAGCGGTGAAATGGTAAGGAAATCTCCACCTACCACAATTCCTTCACTTCTCAGCCGATTTGCTAGTCCCTCCTCCTTTACAAACACCACTACCGCCTTGTTCATCCTCGACGCCGAAGAAATGTTTTCGTATCCGATCATTTCTCCAACCACCAGTAACACATCCTCCACCGTCACGCCTTGAGCAGGCACACACCTGACGCCGTGACGGAGCGACACAGGTGACACCAGCACGAGCACGAGACGCCATCTCAGTGCCGCTAAACTTTGTCTTTGCTTCTTTGTTCAAAAAGTATTCCTTCTTCTAATCATCTATGTGCAGTAGAAAATAGAAATACGAAAAAAAAAAACGAAAAAACTCCTGTACTCCTCATGAAACCCTCACACACACCTCAAACGCCCCCAGCGTGCACCGGAAGAGGAAGAGGAAGAGAGAGAGAGAGAGAGAGAGAGACAGACAGCCAGCCTGCCTGGCCCTGCTGAAACAGTACTGTGAGGAGTTTAATTTATGGAGAAGAAGCCCTGGAACACAGCAGTAGCTACAACTACCTGGGCATCGAAATCTCAGGGGTCTTCAGTCTGGCTGTGAAGGCCCTAAATGAGAGGCCCGGAGGGCATTTTATGCCATCAAATCACGGTTTGGCCCATTAAAACATGAATCAAATTATATCCCGGAATCATTAAACCAATCCTACTGTACGGGAGTGAAATTTGGAAACCAGTAATAAAGGTAAAAAATTGGGACAAAAGTTTCATAGAAAGAACACAATTGGATTTGCAAAAAACATTCTAAGGGTAAACGGAGTCACTTCTAGCGATGCCTGCAGAGCTGAGCTGGGCTTATTCTGCTTACACATGGAAATACAAAAAGAGCAGTTCTGGCACCTGGCTCAATCTGACACTCAATCTGTTCAATATAAAGCCCTTTTTGCCAATGAATCCCCCCGCTAACACAGTTTGTCATCCTTTAAATACAATCATGCTTCAACTGATGAAGGAAACTCAAACTGAGTCTGACTCCAATCACAACCCCAACAATCTGAAGTATAATTATGATGAAAATTTTAAAAAACAAATTCGACATCCATACCAAACTCAAGTGTTATTCGGCATTAAATGTAACAGGCAAATTAATTATCAAAGAATTAAAAGAAAGACAAATCCTTTCAAAATATTGACTCAGTAACCATGACTTAGAAATAGAAAAAAGGAAGACATAAAAAAAACCCTGGATACAGAGAGATCAGCGACTGTGCTAACACTGTGACCTGAATCAAATAGAGGATGAGACACTTTCTTCTTGTCTGCCCCAAATACACAACTACAAAACAAATATTCTTTCCACAATATGAAGTATTGTATAATTTATTTTTTTCTCTGGATGACTAGCTCAAGCTAGCTGCAAAATATACACCATACGAAATGGTTAATTAATTTGCTTTATTTGACATCCTTCATTGTATATAATTTTAATTATTATGCTGTTGTTATTTTTATTTCATTGTAATTATTCATTTATTTTCTCTCATATATTACTCTTTTTTTTTATTTTTTGTCTCCTTTTTTACTTTAATGGTGTAATCATATTCTGTATTGTACACAGCTAGTAACACAAAAGTTATGCCAATAAAGAAACTTGAAATTGAGAGAGAGAGAGAGAGAGCAAGAGAGTGAATAATGTTCTTTTGGTTCACACTGCATGATTTTAACCCTGATTTTCTGTCACCAACAGTTTTAAATTGTCAACAAATGCCTGAAATCATACGGAAATCGGACGACACCGCAAGTCCACCAAAATGTTTTTCCCGAATGTACCGAGTGTTCAGGCGTTTTTTCTTGGTGCCAGTTGAAGAACGTTCAACTGAGTAAAACGCTCCACTCAGCAGCGTTGCCACTTTCTAGTCAGCCAACCAATTGGAGCCGAGACTAATACAGACCAACCATAAATAGGGTTGCAAAAAGGTGAACATTTCCAGTAAATTTGTCATATACTTCGGCAGGTATTCCTGTCTGTGAAGCAGAGTCCTGGAGTGTAAAATAACATCGGCGATGACCTACAGACAGGGCAAGAGAAAGTTCACTGCGAGGAGTCATGAACCTACAGCCAATAAATGTTCAGGGGGATGAGGCATAATAGATCTACATTCAATGAGAGAGCAGATACAGGGCAAGAGAACATTTTATTTAGTTGTCCGGTTATCAAAATGTGTGTGGCAAAGTTGCGTAATGCACTGGACAGTGCAGAGCGAATGCATTTACACTATAGTTCTTATTGAGGGTTAACAAGGGATTAGATGTTGATAATTTATAAGACACTTTTGTTATAGCAAGTAACGCCAGGAGAAATTAGGATCAGGTGTTGATGGTTATATATTGACTGGTCTCATTCAGAGTCTAAAGCTGGATAATTATAAAATATTATGAAAAAAATATCTATTTATCTACTCTTAGATTTTATGATTTTGATTATTGATACACTATAAAACCAAAACAAACCCACAGTGATGATGACATTAGTAACCCATCCAAAGATACTTTCAGCTTTATTATGTTTAATAACAATATCGCCATTTTAACAGTGATAAGAGGGAATTGGTTTAATAGTATTAGCACTAAAATATACACAGCTATTGTCTGTGCTGGATTTGAGTTTAATCTGTAAGCCAATAGTATTAAAGTTTACGGCCCATCTTTAAGTGGAACAGGCAGCTTTCGTGACATTGTAAAGAATTTCCAGTCCATTACCTGCAGAGACACACTTGACCCAGAGCTGAAGTTTAGACGTGCAGACAGGCAGAGGAGATATATAGGAAAAACACAGATGATTATCTGTCATATATCATACAAATACGGAAATAGCTTCCACTGTTATGCTGATGATAACCAGCTATATATCTCAACGAGACCAGATTAAACATCTAAATTATCTAAGCTAACAGATATTAATAATTTGACCAAAAAACACTGCACAGAATCTTGTAGATTACAATTTGCATCTATACGGATGTACTGTTACTTCCTCTACAGTCAAAAATCTGGGTGTTATATTAGACAGCAACTTGTTTTAAAAAAAAAATCATATTTCCCATGTTAAAAAACTGCATTCTTCCATCTTAGAAACATTGCCAAGCTACGAAACATGTTATCTGTTTCTGATGCAGAAAAGCTAGTTCATGCATTCATGACCTCTAGACTGGACTATTGTAATGCACTTCTAGGTGGTTGTCCTGCTTCGTCAATAAACAAGCTACAGGTCGTCCAAAATGCAGCAGCTAGAGTCCTTACGAGGTCAAGAAAATATGATCATATTACCCCAATTTTACAGTCTCTGCACTGGCTACCTATTAAGTTCTGAATCAGTTACAAATTATCATTACTTACCTGTAAGGCCCTAAATGGTTTAGCTCCTGCGTACCTAACTAGCCTTCTACCACGCTACAACCCATCACGCACCCTAAGGTCACAAAACGCTGGACTTCTGGTCGTTCCTAGGATAGCAAAGTCCACTAAAGGAGGTAGAGCTTTCTCACATTTGGCTCCCAAACTCTGGAATAGCCTTCCTGATAATGTTCGGGGTTCAGACACACTCTCTCTGTTTAAATCTAGATTAAAAACACATCTCTTTCGCCAAGCATTCGAATAATTTATCTTTTTAATTGTGAGTGTAGTTGCAAACTGATCAAATGTGCATTCTTATTCATTAGCTTGGGTTAAACTAATTTTAGTAAATTGGATCAGCAGCTATGCTAATGATGTCTCTATGTGTTTCTCTGTTTCTGCTGGATCTTCATCCCGTGGTAACTAGGATTTACACAAGCTCCAGTCTGGATCCAGAACACCTGAGAAGAGATGATGCTGACCCTCAGAGGACCTCAGATGATGCTAACCCTGAATCAACAAACAGAACTAACACATATTGCTACAAGTGTGACTGCATCATATAACAATTATTCATTATTACTAATATTAATAATGTTCATCGTCTGGCTGACTACGTCTTGTATTAATTTATCTACAAATCCTGTCATACGCGCACAAACTGACAGTCACCACTTATAAGCTACTACTGAATATTGTAGAAACATAATTTTCTGTAAAGTTGCTTTGTAACGATTTGTATTGTAAAAAGCGCTATACAAATAAACTTGAACAAATATCAATGCATATAATTTATAATAATAACAATTATTTTGTTTGTGGCTCAGGGAGGAGCCCTTTATTGGAGAGCTGACACTGGTCTTGATTACACTACTGTCATCTTTTATCTCAAATGGGTTTCATTCACCATTATAACTGTGGATTATTTATATTTATACGCACAAGATTAACAACGTGTATATGCACATTAATTTGTTCTTAACCTCCCCAGCAGAGGGGTTTAAATCAAATGTACAAATCCCTGTGAGTATTTGTCAAATTCACCTCTGTTTGTTTCTTTTGCACTTCACAAGCAAACAGTGTTTATGAATCATTGACAGAAATTCATTCACTTTTATTGTTATAGATAAAAACAGGTTGTAAACGCTGGGTCAGATCAGGTAACCAGGAAATATGACTTGATTAAAATGTCAAAGTACAACACAGACGGACACAACTCAACATGACAGTAGCTGACACGAATGTTACCAAAGCAATGATAATAAAATCTAAAGATCTCTAGCTCTACTCTCTCTGGACCTTGAGCTTCAAGAGGTGCATCATGGGAAGCATTTAAACACTGCCTTTCCTTTACTCTCTGCCCATCTACAGAAATAGTCTTAATTAAAAGTTTAGTTGCAAAAAGAAATACATATTTGTGCTTTTTAATTATGTTAATTGTGTGCCACTTTTTAACCAACATAAGATTACGGAGAAAAAAATAAATTACAAACCATTGAATATTATCAGAATGAAGTACACAAATATAATCATAGAATTGATAAATTATCATCTCTTTGATTCTTCTTGATCATCTCTTTTGATCTTTGATTCTGGTGCATCCAGACCTGTGATACTTTACCGTTTAGATTAAGACATCAAGCAAAATCATGCTGAACATACACGAGTAAAGCAGGAGAGTTTGCTCTTAATATATACTAACTAAAACACATTGATTTTACACACTACTGAAGGAGGAGACATGATGATGTTCTTCACTATTAGGTACAAATTATTACATTTTAATTAAATATTGTGTAACGTAATCCATATGTAGGAACAAACTCATTTCAAGCGTTTAAGCAGAAGCCTCCACAGAAAAGGATTTTTAAGATCATGAACTAAATATATTAAATTCAAATGTGTCCAAAACCTTAACTGATGTTGTAAGTTTGCTGAAATGTTGAGGGAACATAATTAACGAAGTGTCATGCCTTGCCTTCAGAATAAAGAGAAAAACAATGTACATACCGTCAGATATAACTGGAATTACAGACACAAACATGAACAAAAGCAGCTCCATGTTCAGCTGAAGCAGAGACGATCATCTCTCTAACGTTAAAGTGAAAGTGATCTGCTGTAGTGAAGACAGTATGTTTAAACCTGTACTGTTTTCTTCCTTGTGACTGACAAAGAAATATGAAACTGCAGCTCATCCAATCCTGTTCTGATGAAATGGAAAAACATCATGAAGGGTGTAAAAAAAAAAAAAAAAAGAAGAAGAAGAAAAGCATCTGTAAAGAGAGTATAATCTGAAACTGATCAAAAAATGAGCAGAAATTTTACCCTGAATTAAAAATGTATTAGTTGAAATAATAACATAATTATTTTGCTGATGGATGCTTACTTTGAAAGGTTGTATTATTAATTTGTTTGTTTGGACTCTATATGACTGAATCCAGATCTGAATAAACAGAAGCTGGAGAACATGAAACCACTGAGCAGGCACGTGCAGAGGGGGGGTGTTGGTTGCTTGAGCACCTGCCCCTTTGCCCCTTGGTGCCCAAAGTGCCCTTTTGTCAAA
This sequence comes from Carassius auratus, assembly GCF_003368295.1. Classification (NCBI taxonomy): domain Eukaryota; kingdom Metazoa; phylum Chordata; class Actinopteri; order Cypriniformes; family Cyprinidae; genus Carassius; species Carassius auratus. The sequence goes on along the minus strand of NW_020523969.1, from coordinate 163,602 downwards.
GCAAAATGTTCTCAATTTTTTTTTTTTTTTGTCATAACGTACCCTTTTGTGAATGCCTGCCCATGCCCAATCTAAATTTTAGTAAAATTTCTGAATAATAATTTAGCCGTCAATAAGATGACCCACGTGACCTTTCACCTGACCACGACCGGGACGATTCGTCACGCTGCACGCGCATTTTTTAATTGCCAGAGGATATTTTCAACACCGCGGAAGCTGGTAAGTGGTGTTTAATTCTCAGCGAAGTGATTTTGATATTTATTTACTTATTATTATTTTACAAGAACGACGTGATGTGAGAACATGCAGATATATTGCAGTGTAGCTGTAGTGTAGAAGTAACGTTAGCGTGCTGTTTGAGGGAGAATCGTTTCACAGGCATCGAGGGCAGAGGCGTCATGCCCATTCAAAGATTTCTGAGCCAAGTTGATTTTAAATGCAGCTTCCAAATTCAATGCTAAATTCAAATCTGTGTTCGCTGGCTTGGAGCTGAGCCAGAGACAGACGCGTTCGTGTAACGCTTCATGATAACCAATCAGAAACGATTCTGTTGTGCTTATAAATGCAATGGCCAATCAGAGACGTGCAGAAGAGTCGTCACTGAAACGCGGTGTTTTGTTCACTTGCTCGCTGACTGAATTATTTAGCGAATTCTCTCATCAGAAACAGCAAAAGTGCAGATGTGCATAATGTAATGTAAAGTGCTTCAGAGTGCCTGAACTCTGTCTAGACTGAATGAAAATGTTATTTGATAATGTAAATTTTCTTTACTCTCTGTAAAATGAAAGTGTTAAAATAAGTAACTTACAATATTGTTATTAAAATTTACATTAAATGCAAATTCAGTCATATTGAAAATATTATATGGCACTTAAGTAAAAAGTCGGGGTATTATGTAGTTAATAGATTACACTACTTTTCCATATATTGATCAAATAACAATCTATAAAGGTGCAAAACGCGTTTACTTTCACGTTTGAGAATTGAGATATTTCCTGATATATTAAGCAGGTTTAGAATTGTTTTGAATTAAAGGAAAAATAAATAAAACATAGTCCTATATCAGTTATACAGTGCTTTCGTAGCATGACTTATACCCCCCAATGTGCCCCCTCAAAAACCATGAATGCATGACGCCCCTGATCGAGGGGTCAGGGGCCTCATTTATAAACGTTGCGTACGCACAAAAGAAGGCGTACGCCACTCTCTACGCAATAATTGATATTTATAAAAAGCAAACTTGATGGGAAAATGTGCGGTCCTTCACGCAAGCTCTAACCTAGGCGTACGCACAAAAACGGGTGAAATGAGAAATGGCGACACCGTCGGCAGATGGAAGAAACACGTGAAAGTGAAAGTGAAAATGACAATACTGCCTCTCATAAATAACATGAAGACTTCACAAAGCAAGTCTTACAATTAACAGCCTACACGAACACCCGTTTGATCGATCAGCAGTGAAACAAAAAAAAAAAAAATCAAACGAAAATTACAACAGAAATTCAAATGAACACATATTTGCAAAAAGAAAAGTGAAATATGTTCTGCAATATTGGCATGTTGTACAATTCATCCTCATGAATAATATAGTTAACAGAACGAAATAATGTACAAAACTGATATTCTCGTCAATGTGTCCGTCTGGCGGAGCAGATATAGTTGCAATTAGATAGACAGATAAATAGATAATTAAGGAGATAGATAGATAGATAGATAGATAGATAGAAGCTACGGAATTATGGTATTCATGCATATGCCTTTAGTTTGTTTTATTTTTGATAAAACAATGTATGGCGTATATCTCAACCATTCAGAAAGCAACAAGAAATTACATTTGCGCTGAACAATTTCCCATTTCCACGTCGATTATTACCGACATCTGTAGCTTGTCAGATGCAATTAAATGGATGGAAATAAAATGCCCCATCACAATGCATAATGACGCACAATGGCTGATCTTGCGCTCTTAGAAGATGTGGAAAATGGAAGAATTCGGAGTGAACGCATCTTTAGACAGCAAGAAGACTTGCTGGCAAACGAGGACGAGTGGCTTATGAGCCGGTTCCGACTTCCTCGAGCCGTCCTGTTGGACCTCTGCGGGCTTTTGGGCCCGGCGTTACAGAGGAGCACTCGGAGGAACCACGCCGTGCCAGTCCCACTTCAAGTCCTAACAACACTAGGATTCCTGGCGCCTGGCACTTTTCAGAGGGAATTGGCTGACAGGTCAGGAATATCTCAGCCGACCCTTAGCCGGGTAATGCCAGACGTGTTAAAAGGCATAATAGCTTCGTCCCATGATTCCATAAAGTTTCCGGCAGGTGAACAGGCAAACAAGAAAGCTCAATTTGCAGCTATGTATGGTTTCCCCAATGTCATCGGTGCTATTGACTGCACTCATGTTGCCATAAGGGCACCGAATGTTAATGAAAATACTTTCATTAATAGAAAGCATTTTCATTCAATCAATGTCCAAATTATTTGTGATGCAGACATGTTGCTCACTAATGTAGTAGCTCGGTTGCCTGGGTCAACCCATGACTCATTTATTTTAAGACACAGCAGTGTTGGACGCAGACTCGAGGCTGGTGCTATACGTGATGGCTGGCTTCTAGGTACGTTTGATTATAGACATTCACATTTTAATGTACTTCAATGTCTTAACCCTTTCACTATCCTTGCAGGGGACAGTGGATATCCCCTCAAACAGTGGCTGCTTACGCCTTTCCTCAACCCACATAGTGCAGAGGAAAGGCACTACAACATGTGCCACAGCCGAGCTCGCGCTATAGTGGAGCGCACCATCGGCCTGTTTAAGGGCAGATGGTGCTGCCTCGACTGCACTGGAGGGAGGTTATTGTACACGCCTGAAAAGGTGTGCCAAATCGTGCTGGCATGTGCTGTGCTACACAATGTGGCACAGCTTAAAAACGTGCCTCTACCCCCTGGCGCCGATTGCTGTGTTGGCCCTGACCGTGAACCCCATCCCCACGCATTTGAGCCAAATGCTGCTGCTGTGCGCCAGCGTTTGGAAGTGATGCGTCGCTTCCCAGCAAACATTGGTCCGACGGCGACGTCGTGTGGCCGGCCAAAAATAGTCGCGGTAGGACGGCATAAATTGGTAGAAATATGTAACACAGAACATTTCCTAAAAATGCATTCAGATATGTTTGTACACGTTTATAGTTCTATGGGGTTTCATGTATAATTGTTTCTTTGACTTTTAGATACGTGTAGTTCAATATTTACCCGCGTTGTGAATCGGGTTGTGAGAGGACGTCACCTAGTGACGTTATTTACACGTGCGTAACACGTCCATCATGACCCTCTGTGAAATCCTTGTGGAATATGCAAAAGCTGTGCTTACACCTTGATTAATACTGCAATATTTAATTAAAGTGCACCAAGTAGTTTTTAAGAGGTTTTAAAAAGGTTGTGAATAGACGTCCACTGACGTCTTTTACACGTCTTGTCATGGTTTGTGAAAAGATGTCCAAGCAAGACTAGCAGGAAAAAAATATATATTCACTTTATCTTGTTTAAATAAATTAGAATCACAAAGAGCCCAGTGTGGTTAAGTGATTGCAAATGAAACAGGTTTACTCTGGTTGTGTTTTGTTGTTCTCAATGAAGACAATGTGGCTGGAGGAGGTCTCAGGATGTTTTATTCTGCAAAAAGCTGGTCTGCAGAAACACACAGAGCACAATTAAACTTTTTTTTGGGGATACACCTTCTCTCCCCTTCAGTCTGCCCGTACAGCATGAAGAAAGCAGCGCTCTCATTTGAAGAGCGAGAGACAGCACAACCGACCTCGTCAGCAGCATATGTGCTTCTAAAGATGGCGCTGTAGGCCAATCGCCCGAGGTGTCATGTGCGTCACCAATATGTGCCCCATACAAGACAGTATTCTGCATGAACGGTTCCTACTATAATTAATTATGTACATTATGCCCCATAATAACTCCAAATAAAAATATGAAGCACAAAAACATAAGTTTTGATGAAGTTCATAACAATATTCATATTTGAACCAGCTACATTCTCCCCGCTGAACTTCACAAAACTTGTTCAATAAGGATAAACAGCCAATCAAAAAGCCACAAAACAGAATAACTCAACTGACAATCAATACAAATCAATACAGCAACATATGCTTCCCAGCATACAGGGAAAGTGACCCAAGCATGGTGATCAGGCCTAATAAGAGAACACTTGAAAACAGGGTGCCCCAAACACCACCATTATGATTTCAATGTGACAGCTACTGTTAATTGTGTCTGAAAGACTTCTGAATGTTGGCATTCTCAACTCGATGTAACAAATAACCTCAAAAAAAAAAAAAAAAATTGTATGATCAATGTAATATCTAAATCATCTTATGTCAATAAAGACCTGGTAACCCCATTAACTGAATTGTTCATCTTCATGTTTTGGGTCATGTTCTGAATCAACCTGTTCACAGGTTTCACAAGCCTGCCAAATCTGGTTCTAACTTGAGTCACCACCTGATTTGGGAGTGAATCCACAGGATCAGAGATCTGAACATCAACTGAACCTCCCATAGATGGAGAGATCACGGTGTCACAAGTCATTCCTGAATTACTTGAATGATCAGAAACATCACATTCCATAAGATCATCCTGTGTGGCTGGAAACACAGATTGTGTGGTCACAGAATCCACTGCCAATGAAGGAACACTCTCGGTCTTAGAGGATGTACTACTCTGGTCATCATCTGGGGCAAGAGTCCCTGCCACCCAGGTGGCGGTTCGATCTGCATTGCTGCATTCAGACATGGGTGTTATGGCAACGCTCAAAGCTGCTTCACTACAGTCTTCAGCTGGTTCACTGCAGTCACTGAATGAGGGTTCAACTACCTCAACCTCAATTGGCAGAAAGTTAGCTTGAAGAAGCAAATTCCTATGAACAGTTTTTTTCCTGACCAGTGTGGGTGTTGCGGATACGGTAGGTGTGACATTGAGGATTTAAAGCAACAACTATGTATGGAGAGGCTTCCCATTTATCTGCCAATTTCCTTCGTCCACGTTCGCCTTTGTTAGCCAGTAAAACTTGATCCCCAATTTCAATACTGCAACATTTGGACCTCTTGTTGTATAGGTCTGCCTGACGTCGCTGACTGACCTCAGCATTCCTCTGAGCAAGGGCCAAAGCTTCTTTCAAATCATCCTTCAATCTCCTCACGTATGCATCATAGTCAATGAGGACATCGTCCCTCTCCACACTGCTGAACATCACATCCACTGGGAGCTTTGGAACCCTGTAAACATCAAGTAAAAAGGCGCAAACCCAGTCGACTCATGGGCAGTACAATTATAAGCGAAGGTTAACGATTGCAACATCTGTGGCCATTTCTGCTTTGCCCTGGGTGGCAACACCCTTATCATACCACCCAGGGTTCTGTTGAACCGTTCGACTAGCCCATTGCCCATCGGGTGATATGCAGTCGTTCTAGACTTTCTTACTCCAGCAACTTCCAGCAAGTCATGAATAAGCTGGCTCTCGAAATTGGCACCTTGATCCGAATGGATCCTTTCTGGGAAGCCATATACGCAGAAGTACCTATCCCACAACAGCCTTGCAACTTGCTTTGCCGATTGGTCTTTACAAGGGAAAGCATGGGCCATCTTGGTAAAGTGTTCTCTCTGAGAACAGTGGTAAAGAGTTCTCTCTGACTTGCTCCGCTTCTCTCAACAGCACACTGTACGGCTCACACATCAACCTCCGACTGACAGATCCACGGATGAAGGGCTGCCTACTCAAAACGTCTGCGACCACATTTCTACTGCCAGGTATGTATTGGATGCTAAAGCTATAGGGGGCCAGCTTATACACCCACCTCTGCTCACATGCATCAAGTTTTGGCTTTGTCATAATGTATGTTAAAGGATTGTTGTCTGTCCACACAGTAAAGTCATGTCCCTTTAACCAGTGACTAAACTTGTCACAGACAGACCACTTCAGAGCCAAAAACTCTAGACGATGTGCAGGGTATCGTGCTTGTGCGCGAGTGAGAGCTTTACTGGCAAAGGCGATAGGACGTGCCTTAATTTCTCCTTCTGGGACCTGTGACAGCACAGCTCCCAACCCATCCATAGACGCATCAGTGCATAAAATGAATGGCCGGCTGAAATCGGGGTGAGCCAGTACAACGGATTCTAACAGAGCTGTCTTTAGTGTTTCGAACGCCACACTGTGCTCTTGCTTCCAATCATTAGGGTTAAGTTTTTTGAATGATGCAATATCTCTCAGAGGGGTCTTCTTTCCTCTGGGTGCAGCAGTCAAGGCGAACAGTGGCTTTGCAATACTGGAGCAGTTTTGAATGAAGTTTTGATAATATAACCCCATTCCCAAGAATGACTTTATCTTTTTAGTTGAAGGTGTCACTCCATCCGGCATCATCAGATCAGATACAGATATGGCTGAGATGGCGCTAACCTTGTCTGGATCTGTTGCTACACCAGTGCCGTCAATGACATGCCCCAGAATTTTCACACTTCTTCGTAGAAAATGACACTTCTTCGGGGCTAACTTCAGTCCATGTGCACGGAGCCTAGAAAACACAAGCTCAAGTCACTCAATGGCCACTTCTTCATTTGGAGCATACACAAGAAGGTCGTCCAGATAGCATAACAAAGTGAGAAAATTCTGATCCCCAAAGATGTTGGTCATGAGTCGCATAAAGCTGGCTGGACTGTTACAGAGCCCTTGAGGCAGACGGTTGAATTCATACAGGCCCATGGGAGTCGTGAAGGCAGTGAACTTCTTGTCCTCTTCAGACATTACAATGTTATAAAACCCAGAGGTCAAGTCCATTGCACTTAAGATCACATTTCCTCCCAAAGCTGCTAAACAGTCAGCCTGGTGAGGCAAGGGGTGGGCATCCTTAACAGTCCGAGCATTTAGCCAACTGTAGTCCACACACACTCTAAGGTCTCCATTCTTCTTCCATACCAACACTAGTGGCGAAGCCCACTCACTATTGGACTTGCTTATAATGTCCTGTTCCTCCATCTCAGAGAGAACACTCCTCAACTTCTGGTACTGTGCTGGTGGAACGCGGCGGTAAGGAAGCCGGAAGGGACGATCATCTGATAAATGGATACGATGTACAAACTCCTTAGCCTCACCACAATCTAGTTTGTGTTTGGAAAATACATCCTCATGCCTCATAATGAGTTGTACTAGCTGACTCTTCCAATAGTGGGATACTTCACATGACTCAATGTCTAAATCGCCAAGACCAAGTTTATGAAGGCTTTCACTGAGCTTGAAGGCAGGGCAATCTCCTTCATCAATGCCTCCGATGATACTCTGACTCTGCACACTCACCATCTCATTGTGTTTGCGATCCGGGTACACATTGAGGTCCTCAACAGCAATAATAGGGAAGACATCAGCTATTTTCGTGTTCCTTCTCAGTGTAATAGCCTTATCAAGGGGATTCATGATCCTGACTGGGACCCATCCATCACCAGATATAGAGGCTATGACTCTTCCCACCATTATGTCTTTCTTGTGGGTCTGCGCCTTGGACGGCTCAATCACAACAGCACTTCCCATGGAAATAGGGACATTTGACGGAAGTCTACCCCACACAAGGTGTTCATGTTTGGGTGAGAGAGTGACAGACTGGGCTAGTTTTGCAGTACCCACAACATCAGGGATTTCACCACCCTTCCACCTGTTAATGCCTGACAACATGTTCAGAAACTGCTCAATTTCAGGTTCTCCAGATGTCTCAGGACGATTCATCACATTCCAGTAGCCAGAGGTTTGCTTGAGTTGAGTAAGTATGAACTTGATAACATTAGTTCCTAGAATTAACTGGTCTCTCTGTCCCGGGACAACTAGTGTAGGCACACTCACTAACTTGCCATACACATCCATCTTAAGCTGATAGACTCCTTTTGGTCTGACTTTAACACCACCACAGCCAATGAGAATAACATCGATTTGTGACTGGTCAACCTGTGCAGACATCCCCATGTTCAAAAGATCACGCTCTGTTTCTTCATTGATCGTACACGCCATGGATCCGCTATCCAGAAGAGCTTGGACTGTGAGTTTGTCATTCAACAGAACTGAGGTATAGAACAGACTATCAGCCTTTTCCAACCTTGAGATATTCTGGAATGAGACAATACTGTTACTGGAGACAGACTTGCAACATTCATCATAAACAAATAAATCATCATCCACATTGAGGGTTTGACACTCCCCACTCACATAGTCCCCTCCCTTATGTGAGTGTGTTAGTTTCCCTGAGCATGCGGGTCAGAAGCAGATGGAATAGAAGGCCCGACGACTTTGTGACATTGCTTTTGCTGATGCCCAATCTCCAAGCACATCAAACATCTCCTTTCTCTCATACAATGTAAATGGGTGGAATGTTTCCTATCACCACAGACTCTGCACGGGGGATAGCTGCGACACTGAGTTGTTCTCGGCTGTGAGACGGGAGCATTCTGACTGGTACGCTCCAAAACCCTTTCCAGCATACTTAAAACACGCTCTAAAGTGCCAGCTTCCGAAGTTGCAGGGTCAGCAGCCTTCAAAGGAGTGTCAGGGACGTAAACAGGTGCATCTGCCTTCATACTATATTGATTGGTGACATTGATGGGGACAGTTGATACTTTAGCTGCTGCGACTTGGACAGTGTTAGCGTCATGTGTTACAGCAGACAGTTTTTTAGACTGGACTTCTCTCTGGTGTTCATCAATGGCCTCCTGGATTTCCGTGACTGACGATTTACTGATGGGCTTACACCTAAACATACTAGAGAGATTTGGTTCTGAACAGTTTCTGATGAACATCATAGCAATTTCAGAACTCATGTTTTTCATCTTTTCACCTTGTTTCTGCAAATGGCTGTCTGCCAACTCAGCAGCTGCATTTAATCTGACCCAGTAATCAACAGGGCACTCGTTAACTTTGGGTTGTGTCGCATAAAAGTCAGCTAGCGGTTGACATGATCCAGGGCTTTCACTGAAGTAACGTCTTAACACATCATAGATGGTTTCAGGGGAGATGGCTTCATCAGGGCTGCTTTTGAGTCTAACCTTTACGATACTCCGGGCCCTGCCTAGCAGGTGGCTCAGTACCTCATCTACCTGATCTTTGTCAGAGCAATCTGCTTTGTGGAGATACAATACCATTAACTCAATCCATTCTAGAACTGTGTATTTGTCCGTTCCATCTCCTCTAAACATTGGGGGTTCTTTGACATCAGGATACTATGAGGCTAACATTAGTAAGATTTCGGCCTGCGTTAGATGGTTCAGGTGCAACAGAACTGAATGGGACTGAACTGGAGGGGGTGACTGGGCTTTGACTACTTAATAGCCGGGTGACGATGGAATCCCCTATTTGACTGCCTAATTCTCCAATGAGTTCACGTAACTGCTGTGCAACATTATCATTTGCGTCACTAGGAGTAGAAGCAGTCGGCCCAATAGGTTGGTTTGGTAGGGTATCATGTGATTGAGGACAATAAACTAACACTCTAGGTTTACCAACAACAGGTTTTTCTACACCCAACAACCCTCTGCCTCTACCCAGATATGGTGTCGTCATATCAAAGTCTTTCCTTACCCCAGCCATAGTGTACACTTACAACAGTGGTAGACTAAATACACAAGAAAACAACCCTCAGAGAATGTCTGATAAGTATGATGAGAAAAAAATAATAATCATAAAATACAGTTCAAAGTGTTAGTCCGCAGAAAAGGTCTTGTCCCTTTTTTAGTTACCAGAACAGTGGTGAAATCGATTCCTCAGTCTCAACATGCAGCATTCAGACACCATGAGCACGTTGAACAACTCCGGCGATCGGCTGCAGCTGATCCAGTTGATCCAGTAGGTCACGGCACCATTTTATGTAACAGGTTTACTCTGGTTGTGTTTTGTTGTTCTCAATGAAGACAATGTGGCTGGAGGAGGTCTCAGGATGTTTTATTCTGCAAAAAGCAGGTCTGCAGAAACACACAGAGCACAATTAAACTTTTTTTTTGGGATACACCTTCTCTCCCCTTCAGTCTGCCCGTACAGCATGAAGAAAGCAGCGCTCTCATTTGAAGAGCGAGAGACAGCACAACCGACCTCGTCAGCAGCATATGTGCTTCTAAAGATGGCGCTGTAGGCCAATCGCCCGAGGTATCATGTGCGTCACCAATATGTGCCCCATACAAGACAGTATTCTGCATGAACGGTTCCTACTATAATTAATTATGTACATTATGCCCCATAATAACTCCAAATAAAAATATGAAGCACAAAAACATAAGTTTTGATGAAGTTCATAACAATATTCATTCTTTGAACCAGCTACACAAAGCAATGCTGCAATTTAATCATTATTTCAACCTGTTTTATGTATTTGTTGTTATTATTTTTATTGAATCTATGCATATACATGTGAAACAGATATATACCCGGTCACAATTTCGGTCTGAGTTGGATGTAATTGTCAAAACGGTGCTACCAAGATGTAGACACAAAACATACTGATATATTTCGTGATTTACAAAATCCCGCGATAGGATAGATTATCTCGCGAGATCTCGCTTTCTTCCGGAAGTTCCGGTACATCAAGCAGGCAACCACCACTAGGAGGAGAGGATTCGAAGAGGACTCTTGGAGGGAGATTTGTCGATATAAATTACATAAAATCTACTGTGGGGTAAGTACATTTTGTATTATTTGATTAATGTGCTTGAGTTTTACTTGTTTGACACGAAGGAACCGAGAGAAATGATGCCCACGTTGTCAACTGTAATTCAATGAGTGTGGCTAAAATTAGCTAACGTTAGAAGGCTAAAAGTTACTTATATTGATGTAATTTTTATTGGTACGCTTTAATTATTAATCGGGGGACATCACAGCTCTCCTGTCTTATCAGAAATGTCCTGTTCACTTTCTCACAGTTACACTGTGAGTGTTTCTCAGGGGCATCACATTAAAGCATAACACCTTTATTTTACAAATAAAATCTAATGCTCGATTACCTTTTTTCCTAATGTTTCATTCATGATTCATTCATCTTGGTCCAAGGTTGTTGTTTTTTTTTGTTTGTTTTTTTAGCTGTAGACAATAAAGATATTTTGAAATTAAGTGCATGTCATTTATCTCAAATGTTTTATTTTATTTATTTTAAAAAGAAATGTATTCTCTTGCCTCAGATGCTGTGAAGAGGTGGAGACTCTGAATTGGATGCAGCGATGACAGAACACCTGAAGCTCACTCCAGGAAGAGATGGGGGTGGAGGTTACTAGAAATGAGCCAAACAACTGTAGTTTGTTTAAGGGATAGTTCATACAAAAATGAAAATAGTCATAATTTTCTCACCCTCATGTTACGATCATAATAAATTTCCTACAGTGGCAGTTAATGGATTGTGAGATCTGCTTGGTTACAAACATTCTTCCAAATATCTTTGTGTTTATAAGACAACTGTGTAAGTCAATGACAAGGTTAATAAAGAATTGATAAAAAGAAACCATCTTTTAACATTCTAGTAGAAAACATTCTCAGAAATGTAATATTTTAATTAATGTCGGTTCTATACAGTTTAAAAACATTTACCCCACTTTGATTTCATAAATAGCAATGTTTTCAAACATGTTTTATGATGAGGATCTTATGTTTTATGATTTTCTTGTCACATGACAATGATGGCTCCTGCAAGGTGTTTATGTCACATGTTCAAATATTAATAATATTCTTAATATTATATGATTAAAGTATTTTAAAATAAATGCAATTAATATTGATTTATATTATATATTAAAAAACATTAATAAACAAACACTGCAAATATAAATTTTTAACAATAATAATAGACTTTAAGATTGAGTATTTCAGCACTTTTTATTCAGTGATGACCATCATTAAATCATATTTCTGAAGAAAAAAATGGTAGGCCTGTAAACTTATTTCAGAAATCCAAAATGGATACAAAGATAACATTGAAAAACTAATTTTTAAATATATTATCATCTTTAAGATTCTTATTTGTCATTGTCCCAGTAAAGCAAACATGAAAACAATATGGTCAGAACACAGAAAGGTATATAGGTTTGAAACATGAGGGTGAGTAAATGAAAGAATTTTCCCTTTATGTAATAATTCAGTATTTTGTAATTAGTATTTTAGTTTGGTTAACAGATGGTAAACTGTTCAAAAACGATAAAATGTGCTAAATCAAAACATGCTTCTTTGTTTGCATATGTCCACAAATAATGTGTTATTGTTAGTGATGTACACGTGATTAAGATGTTTTATGAACGTTCATGTCTGACTGGACCGATCTTGAACTTTTGTCAAGATGTTTTAAACCTCAAGACGTAATTGATTGCCTTGCACGATGTTACACAGTGGGTGTGTGATTATTTTATATGCAGGCTTTTATATACATACACTTAAACTATGCAGCAACGCATTTAAAAATCCAGAAGACAACGACGTCCAGAAATCGACGCATTTAGACGTCCAGGGACGTGCAGAAAAGACGTGCAGTTCACGTCTACAAGACGTCAAAGACATCGGTTCAACTTTCATTTTGGAACTATTTTTCAACCATGACGGGACGTCTCGAATGGACGTCTTTTCAACGGTCAAAAGACGTCTAAATGTTTGCTGGGTTGTAAAGAACAACAAAAGGTGTGGAAAATATTATTTATTCAAGAATTCCCTCATCGTACAGTTTATTTCAGTCAGGGCAGTCTTGATTTCGCCCAACTCCTTGGCCACCTCTCTGATTGAACTAATGACTTCCCTCTGCATTTCAAGGACTGCATCGGTGAGGACACGTCCACTGCTGGAGGGTTGAGAGCTGCGTGCCGTGGAGACGCTGGGTCCAGACGGCTGCTCAGCTGCAGCATCGTAACCACTGGCCCCGCTGGAACACCCAGCAACTGAAATAAAATTGTCCTATATTAATAAACTGTAATTGTGTAGCCTGCATACATTTGACTTGACTGCATTAATTTTACTTATTTCTCTTACCTGTGTCACCCGGTGCATCTGGCGCGTCAGTGTCCCCCTCCGCCTCAGTCACCACTCCACTTAATAGGGATTCCTCAATAATTGCCGCCAGTCTCTCATCAAGAGCGGTCAGCTCCGGTGTCCCCTTTCCCCCGCCCGTGGCAGACACACTCTGGAGATGGAGCGCTAGACGTTTTTTTGCCTCGACTTTGATGTCCGACCATTTCTTTTTTATTTCGGCCACGGTCCGAGGTTGTGAGGCTACAGCATTTACGGCGTCTGCAACCGTTTGCCACTCAAGTGCCTTTTTGGCACTAGTAATGCCCACACTGTGCCCTCCAAACAACATTTTTCTCCTCTTTTCCACCTCGCCAACGATAACTTCTACTTCACATTGAGACGTTTTTTTTTTTATTTCCTCTCTGTGTTTGCCATGATTTCGCAATCAATGAATATTAACTTGTGGGCGTTTCACGGACTATTTATGGGCAACTATGGGCGTGTCATGAAGCCGCAAAAGCTGCGCTACATTTAGAATTGATTGTGATTTATTAAGGGAAAAATCTGTAGGATGTGGGTGCGCACGGTTTTATAAATCCGAATATTTCTGTGCTTACGCACGTCCTATGTTTCATCCGTACGCCACTTCTGACGCAAATCCTACGCAAAGTTTTATAAATGAGGCCCTGGTCTTTTTATGTTATTTGACTAAACTTTTATTATATTAAAGTATTTATTTATTTTTTTAACATGCAGAGTGCCTTAAAAATAATTATCATAACACTGGTTAGGCTTATTCAGATTTTCTCATTGTCTGAATTATCATTATGAAAATAAAAAACAATTCAGAAATGAAATAAAATATAATTAAATGTGACACAAATATATATTTTTTCTAAAATAGCAACAGTGTTTACCACAGCAAGACCACTTTAGCCTGTAAACTCAATAATATCTCTCTGGAAATAAATGTACAAATATCAATGTCAATATAAAATGAATAATATACCTGACCTGCCATCAAAGTGCAGTGTGAAGGAGATGAATAACACATGTAGCCTGTCATTTGTTTACATTGCATAGGTGTTCAATTTTAGACAACAAGAACTACAACAGTAATAATAATATTAATCACTATATTCCAGTGTATCAGTTGTTTCATGTTTTGTATCAATATTTAAGGTGGACTTATTGATTAGGTGCAAGAGTAGTAGTGATGGTTAAAATAATAGATTAATGCTGAAATAGTAAATTGAGCCTTGTTCCTAGATGGACAGAGAGTGGAAAGTAATAGATCAGATGAGGAGATGGAGATAGAGGAAGAAAAGAGGAAAATGTAAGTGACAGAAAGAGAACAGGGAACAGCAAGCCAGAAGACAGAGGCTGGTGAGAAAGAGGAAAATGTAAGTGACAGAAAGAGAACAGGGAACAGCAAGCCAGGAGACAGAGGCTGGTGAGAAAGAGGAAAATGTAGAGGCACAAGCGTTTTCTATAGTTTTTACTATAACAGCTGTTCTTAATTATTCTGTTGAACAGAGAAGAAAAAGCCATCAGGTTGGGACAATTTAAGACATTTCAGTTTCTAATCCCAGAGCTATTATTAGGTGGAAAGAATTATTATTATTTATTTTTTTACTTTTAAACTTAAAATTGTCTCTTCTTATCTGTTTCTTTTTCAAAACTGCATCACAGCATTTGCTGCCGTATCAATACATAATCATCCATATCGACACGTGAATCGACAAGGAATGCATCACAATATATTGCTGTATTGCTATTTTGAACCGCGCTATTTAAAGCCTTCTTCCATGTGCCCCTTTTATACTTTGAGCACCTGCCCCTCCAAAGGTCTCTGCACAGCCCTGCCACTGAGCAGTTTCTACATGAAGATCAAGATCTTCAAACCCTAGCTCTAATGTGTGGAATCAGAAGTGTGCATAACAGCATCTGAAGAACTGAGGAGGAAAAACAATCAGTCGATTCTGAGAATAACGAAGAAACAAAACCAGACATGTATGAGCAAAACCACTGAGAGTGGAGATATTTGAAGTTTACACACAGTCTTGGTGTACACAAAACTTTTTGTACTAGTCGCCATACCAGCACTATATAGAGAAAAACATCGGGCCAAAATTATAATGAAAAAATAAAAGAATATATTATTTAAAAATTATTTTATTGGTGGCATGTTAAAATCACACTAAGATGACACCGTTGTCCGCGGCACGTTGTCTGCTGCTCTCTTTCGCATTTTTAAATGTTATGACTCTATGTCTGTCCCTAATAATTACAGACTGGAATATGTCGCTGGTTTATGTTTGACAAACACTGCTGTTAAATATCTACATGGCTATCGACTCTGACTCCAAGAGTGACACTGGTGTGCCCCGTCGATTTCCCTTCCCTGGCCACTCACACCTCCATGTGTAGCAGGTATGTATTTAGGAAATGATTTTGTGATTCCACTTGCCATGACCATATTTGGGGCTTCCTGATAACATGCTCACTTGGTGGTTGGTGCACTATGTGCTTCCCAGTCTGCATGAGACGTCACAGTGGTTGATCGCACAAGTTTTCTTAAGTTTCAATTAGGGCTGCATTTCATGTAACAGATGAATTCACATGATATATCTGTATGATTGTGATCTAAAGCCCCTCTGTCTCTGTGATGCACACTCACAAACAGATGTTTCATTGATAATTTTTTCTTTACTTAAGTTTGTTTTTAATATCTGTAATTGCTGCCGCATGCTGGTTTATATGCTGCACGAGGGTTAATTTAGAGTATTAATCGCAGGAATTCTAAATTATATTGTCAATTTTAATTTTATAGATTAACATTTATTGCAGAAGAAAGGAAAAAAAAGTCAATTACATGAAGTATTGTGATTGGAATAGCTGATTCTGATATAGAGGGTTCTAATAGTCTAATAACAGTATGGGAAGAGGTAGAGGGGTACTGAGGTTTGCTCATACACATCAGATTAGTGGGGCTGATAAAATAGGTCCACTTTTCTCAACCCCTATTCACACAAGTGTTGATGTGCAGACACCCATTGTGTCTCAGTCTTGTGCCGTATCTGATGATTCTGTGCAATTATGCAATTCCGGTTCCTTCTTCCCGTACTACTGGACATTGAATGATTTTAATTGCGATTAGAGAGTGAATCTCAGCAGATGCTTGTATTCTAAGATTACAGTCTTAAGGGGGCTCTGGGGTATTTTTAGATGTTGTGACAGAGTGAATGGCAGGCTATTATTAGATCATTAGTGTGATGTAAATAAGTAAATAAGCTCCTGTATAGTGAGTCTCTCAGTTATTAAACATTCGCTGTCAAACAGCAGCTTTACAGTAAATCACCACACACCACTGAATGGAGCTCGAGGAGTGTGAAACAATGTGAGAGATGAGAAAACTGAATCTTACTTTAATGATTTGATATCTTAATAATTGTTTAATCTGTGTGGTATCTGATATGACTGATTTGAGTTATTAATTCTTCTACTGATGATCTGGAACAGATGAAATATCAGTGTCCTGCCAACGGGATGCTCGGTGCGCTCTGAATTAACTTTTTTTACAATTAAATATTTTAGACCTCATCATAAATTAGTCATCATTCAAAATCTTAAACACTCACAATTAATTCTGTAAAACGGTTTTGAGATTGGACATTGTGTTTAAATGGACACAATGTAATACACTGCATTATTATTAATAATTATTTATTTCCCAATCTTGACAAAACAGATATCATTGCAAAGATCTGAGACTTTAAAAACAGACCAATCTTATGTCTGTATTCTTAAACACTTGTGAATTACAATCATTTCTGTTCAGACAGAGCACGGTCTCTGCTCAGGGTCACTTAACAGTTCGGTTAAAGTTTTGGGCATGTTAGTATTCATCTGTTATTTATGTTTTTTTATAGTGTGTAACTGATATATGTAACTGCTAATAACTGGATTAAGACAAATCAATGTAACTGACGACCCATCACATCCGTCTGTCCGCCGTTTCCATCAGGAACGAGGTTTCAAACTTTATATATTTATTTAGTTGTCTATGTATATAGACATATGGCACATACACACACAAACCTGCTTAGTATTACTGGTCCTGCACTGTTGGATATTGTGAACTATTTAACTGTACATTAGCCCAAACCGATGCAGAAAAACATCGCACAACAAAGATGATCAAGACTGTACCTCAGGAAAACCTGATTAAAGAGTAAGCAGCATCTATAAAGTTCATAACTGTCCAGATTATCAGCAGAAACACCATCACACACCCCATCTGTAAATCAATCAAGTCAAGAGTCACTTCTCCAGTAGATCAGAGAGGACAGAGAAGAGAGAGAGAGACAACACAGATCTGACAAACCTCCTTTATACAGTCTCCTGATCATGTGATCAACCCTCTGCACCAGGACTCCCACATGTAATAACTAGTGAATCAACATGAAACACTAGCTATCATTCTCAGGAAGTAACGGTTTCACAAGATCAAACCGAATCAAACTTTATTTCTGTGTTGATGACACAAGACACACAGCAGAAGAAGCACGTCATACTGAGAAAGAACTGAAACTGTCGAAGTTTGCAGATAATCACAGAGGAACCTGACACTGTACAACGAGTCGGATGCACAATTTAAACTCAATTATTAACAGACAAAACATAATGAAAATATGTCTATGACTGGTTTTATTAAATAAGCCTTCCTTTCTATTAAAACACGGGTAAAAAAAAATAAAAAAATACACCAACTACATTTTACGATGGCTTATTGTGCATGCAGATTTTACATTAAATCAATGAGTTTATAAGGAAAAGTTGATAACACTGGTTTCCTCATTCTGTGTAGCCCTACTTTAGACATAGAGAACATATCTGTGTTTGTGCATCGGTGTCTGAAGTGTGTGCTGTAGCTGCAAAACCTGACTGTTCACTGTTCAGTGAAGGATAAGTGAATTAAACTGAACACAAACACCATTAACTTAAGCGAATGAAAGGCAATAAGCAGTTAAATGCATTCACACAAATAACCTTTTGAATGTTTCAATATTTATTGAAACAGATTTGTTTATTTATATGTTTCCTTGATAAAGGCCTAACACGACAGAGTTGTTAGAAAATAAATGCATAGTAATCTCGTTGATGATGCTGTCAGGATCTGATGAATCAGTGTTTTGAACCGGTTCATTGAGCCGAACCGTCTGAGAAGAAGCAGTTCACAGAAATGAATCAGACTTTGCATCACTATTGTGTTGTATTTACTAACATTATTAAATATTACTGTATCTGTTTGATCTTCCAGTGTGAATATAAAGACCGATCATCAGTACATTAGTGACTATCATGAAGATTACCATCACTGTTCTTATGACTGAATCTGAACCTGATAAAGATGAGAGTGTGAGAATGATTTGATGAATAACACTTAGATACTGACAGAAACCGATCAGATCAGGGGTTAAACTGACTGACAGAGAAACATCTGAACACAGATCACTGAAGAATCAAATCATTCATTTCTCCTGGAGACAGAGAAAGCATGATGACTTATTAATAGATGAATAAATGATAACTGATTGATCCATCTGATCATCAGTGATAGTAAAATTACTCAAAACAGTAAATACACTACAGATTAATACTTACTGCTGAATACTTTCATTAAAACCAAACAACTCTTTCAGTTCTTTAGAAATGATTTATTACATCACAAATTTACAACATGACAACACAACACAAACTTTATTAATCCAATAAATGATTTTATTTAATTCAAAAGCTCTTCTGAAACTGCAGCTGTTCTGATGTGTGTTTGTGCTCATGGTTCATTATGTGCCCGTGTGTGTGTGTGTGAGAGAGAGAGTGTGTGTGTGTGTGTGTGTGTGTGAGAGAGAGAGAGAGAGAGAGAGAGAGTGTGTGTGTGTGTGTGTGTGTGTAAACATTAGGTGTGTGTGTTTGTGTGTTTATATAAAAGAAAAACGGCAAGAAAATAAAACGTGTGTCTATGATTTTACTTTGAATTCATATTTCAAAATATTTGTGTGTGTCACAAGTGTATGTGTGCATGTTTAGCTGTGTGTGTGTGTGTGTGTGATACATTATTTAATAAATTACATGGAGTAAGGGCCAGATTTACTAAACAGGGGATATTAGTGATCAATTAATGATCACATTACAGTAATGTGTTTCTGTAAACACAGATGATCAATATAACAGAGATACTGATACAGTTAAACAGAGATCAGATCATTATTCAGCAGATACTTACAGTGCAGTCTATCATAGCACCTATCAGCCCATCTGAACACACACACACACACGCACGCACGTTCAGTGTCTTGCTCAAGGACACCTCAGTAGTGGTATTACCAGCCTGAGACTCGAACCCACAACCTTACAGATAAGAGTCAAACTCTCTAACCACTAGGCCACGACTTCCCCACAATTTTAAATGATGTTAAGGCAAGGCAAGAGAACAGCATAACTGTTAGGTATTTTTAGCAGAATTCATTGAGTGATTCGTCAGTGTGATTCATAGATTAAGTGTTTCAAATGCAGGCTATTATATACACACACACACAATTGTTTTTTTTTTTACCATCTTTTGGGGGGTTCGGGGTAAAATTACTCGTCGTGCCCATCCCTACAAAAAACACACACAGTAGTTGTCTGATCTCCTCCAGTGTTTGACCCTAACTACAGTCCAGCTGTTCTCATGAGTCCATCTGAGATGAAGTAGAAATACATCTCATCTGTCTGAGTTACTTCTGTCATCACACTGGAAATGGAGAATCAGGTGAAACGCTTTGCATTGTGGGATACAGTAACTGATCTCTGTGATCTTGAGACTCCAGCATCAATCCACAGACGTGTTTATTAAAGTTAATATTATAACACTGATTTCTCTCCGTTGATCTTAAAGGAGTCTCAGTTTCATTTCTGCTGCTGAAGTAGTTTACAGCTAGAGTTAGTTATAAGAGACAATCACTATTACATCAATATAAAGACATCCTGTATATATTTACAGCAAACACACATTAAATAACGGCCTCAATAACAGATGAAGAATGAGACTGAACTCTTAAATCTCAGTTAAAAGCTCCTCACAAGTGTTTTTCTCTGACTGTTGATTATGATTGTGAAACCACTGAATCCGGCTGAGCTTCCTCCGTCCCGGTGCTCCTGCTGTTCTCCTGGTTTTGTGTGTTCAGTAGAGGACTCATCTCATGTGCTTCTGCTGGGTTCTGGTTCTGGTTCTGGTTCTGGTTCTGGCTCTGGTTCTGGTTCGATCCAGTGGCTGAATCTGCTGCTGCGTTCTGGGTTCAGAATCAGACAGACTTTAACATGTGTTGTTCAGCAGCAGTGATTAATAAATGAAGGAAACAGAAGCAGTGATCTACAGTCATCTCTGTGCTTCTGGAGAACAGTAATCCTGACACTAACCTGAGATTCCTGATTCTGTGATCCAGCGGCTGCAGCTCGACGAGACTGCATTGCTTTCTGTGTTCAAGACAAGACAGTTCATTCACACACACACAGACACACACACACACGCACACACACACACACACACACACACACACACACACCGTCACTAAACCTGCTTCTGCTTCTCACACAGTTGTTTAAAGGTTCAGTCAGTGACTTTGTACAGTTTTAAAAAGCTTTATATTTAAACTAAAGAATTGCACATTTGACAAATCCAGTTAAACTGATGTCTCAGAAAGACAGCTGCTCAAAGAGCTTTTTTATTTAAATAAATTGTACTTCATTTTACTCAGTTAAATGTTCAGGTATTTAGTCATTTCCTTGCAAATGTATTTGAGTAAAATTAGTTATTCTATTTCAATAAAACTCAAGTGAAGTGAATTTCCCCAAAACAGCACTGTAAAAAATAAGTGTAATTTTAACTGTAAAATTTTGTAAAAACGCTACGGAAAAAAAACTGATAATAGGTTAACAGTAAGTTCCCGTACTATATACAGGGAAAAACTGTAAAAGATCTAACAAAGCATTTAATGTAAATTTACAGTAGAATTCTGTTAATTATACAGCTTTTAGAAGTAAAAAAAGAACAAATCAATGTATAATTTACAGTCTAAAACTGTAAACTGATATTCCCAGAATTCCCTGCGTGACACTCCACGTTTGAAAGTATTTTGTTTAAATAATCATGTTTTTAAATAGTTCTTGTTATCAGTTATGTACATTTGAGCTTTATGTTACATCTTCTGTTGCTTAATGAAAGTTTTTTGCATTATTTAAGTATCACGTGTGTTACCATGATGGTGTTTTGTGTTTCCATAAATGTGCACCTTCTATATGTTAATATATACTTCTGCTTGTGGTGAAGCTACTTGTGATGAGCTTTGATACTTCATG
Organism: Carassius auratus; assembly: GCF_003368295.1. NCBI lineage: Eukaryota > Metazoa > Chordata > Actinopteri > Cypriniformes > Cyprinidae > Carassius > Carassius auratus. The sequence continues at coordinate 142,199 of NW_020523969.1, read as the reverse complement.
TGGCTTTCTCTTATACAGTACCATCTTTATTATTATGGTGGTTGTCAGTATTTTCAAGGTACAAAACAGATTTAATTTTGTGTGTTGTTGAATTTACTGGTTTATATTCACATTTTCTTGTTTGTAAATTACAGCTTTATATTGTAAAATTAACAGTTTTTGACGTAAATGTGTTTACAGTTTTCTTTATTTTTACAAAATTATTCTGGCAACCACAGCTGCCAAAAAGTTTTTGTAAAAACAACAAGAAATTTTTTACAGTGAGTCCTTCAGTAATGAAGCAGAATTAATTAACAGATTATTATAGAGTTTGTGAAGTCAGTTCATCACAGGTGACAAATAGAAATGTGAACAGAGCAGGTCTATTTCCACAGTGACGTCTGTAAGCAGAAACTGATGTGTGTCTGTATGAAGTATTTAAGAGAAACATTAAATCACCAAGAGCTCCTTTAACTCACGGCAGGAGAATGAATCACATCTAGTTTCTGATACTCACCGTACAAGACTGAAGACATGGTGTGATCCCTGTGAGGAAAGAGATCTGATCAGATCAGACACATCACACTCAATAACAGACCAGTCTCAGAACGAAGCAAATAAACCCTCAGATGTGCGTCTGCATACATGAGAATGAGTTTAATGTTCAGAGAGTGATGAAGAGCTTCAGATCAGTTCAGAAATGACTGAACAAACAGCATCACTGAGTCACAATCAGTAAATCAGTAGAAATATCTCTAGAAGTGACGCATCCTGAAGATCATATTCTTAAATGAAAATAATAAAACACCTGAAGTGAATATATTTAATGTTCAGTTATACTCACAGGGTTCAAATACCATTAAAATCACCAGAATTAAAGTGAAGAGTAATTCAGAGGAGAAGACGATGATCCTCATGTCTCCCGTCGCTCCTTCACCATTAACTGAAGATGAACATAAACAAGTGTTTTATTCATGATATTCACCAAACAGCACGATTAGCTGATTACACTGATTATTACAAAACTATATAATCAAACTGTGTTTATTAAGCTGGGGACACACTACACGATCAGCTGAAACATCCTGAGACTGACCGATAAACCTAACCATTGCGTATCATGTTCACGACAAAGTCCATTTCTGACAGAAAACACGCTTTCATGAGATCGAAATTTCCTTATCCATTTAACACAAAACTAAATATATATATAAAATCATTTTATTTTGTCTCTTTTATTATTTTTTATGCTTAATTAGTTTTGAACAATAACTATTCATTATGTTCATAGTTATATTAGTTATGAAGATAATTCATCATGAAGAATAGCTTATTTGTTATGAAATTTATTTAAAAATTCTTAACTTTTAAGAAAAAGAATTCTTGTTAATATCTTTAAAAAGAGAGAAATCGCTGACATCATTAAGGCTATTTTAATTTATTTGATTGTAGATAAAGAAACGAAGTCTTAAAACCCTTTAACCTGCAATGTTAGCTTATGAAATAAAATAAAGATAATAAATAAATCACAATAAGATGTGTAATGAAGAAAACTATTTGATAAAATGACAACATGAACCTTAAATGTTGTTTGACAGTGAACATCTTCATAGTCTCATATACAATATCTGGAGACAGTCACAAATATCAAACATGTTTAAACAAGTATTTGTGAAAACGACTGGTGTTTGAATCCTAAGTTTCTAATCTTTAGACACCACACACACGATGTGATGATTCTGCTGACTGCAGACAGTGACTGACCTCAGACCCAGATCTGTATGAGTTTATAATAATCATTAATATGCAGATGTATGAGTGTAATTGTGTAGTGTGTGATGATCAAGTGTTCATTCACCTGTTTTGAGGATCAGTTCAATCATCAGAGCAACAGAGTTCAGTAACACAACACCGACTGATCCAAACACATACACAGCTGCGAGACTGGGAAGAGCTGAAAGATCAAATCATACTGTTCAATATCAGCAGCTTTACATACAATTACACCACTTAAATAACCACTACAGAGAAAAAAACACAACATTTAATGTATTTGATATCCACATCTTTCTATAGTTGAGTCTTGGTCTTTCTGGTGTTTGATTTGAGGCATTGATTATCATCAGGACAGAAGTGCTTCATGAAGATAATGAGAACTAATAAATCATACAGACAAAAGTGTGTAGAATAATAAGGTTTTTCATCATTCATTTGTTCATTGAGAGAAGTTGAATAAAACATGACAACAACTCAATATTCATACACAAACACAGCCTCATATTTCACACGTTTGAGCTTGATTGAGGAAACATTACAGTGAAATATCAGCTCGGTTTCATGAAAATCATTATCACAACAACAGAAGTAAAGCTTTTCTGGGATTGAAAATGCTGAATAACTTAACTACACTTTAAAAACATACGTGAAGTTTTACAGTAAAAATAAAATAAAGTCAGCAGAACTTCATCTTAAAATATATTCAGGATTTATTGATGTGTCTTAAATGATAAACCTGTATTTCATTAACTGCTATAATGTTAATATTTCAGCCTCCTGAAGCGCTGAAATCTGTTCTGTACATTTATGATACACTGACAAGAGAAAGTTACTGATGAATCAAAGATTATCATAAGCTGATGAGGAAAATATTAATATACAGAAGCTGCATCATTCACACAAATAATAAACACCACCATCATAACACACACGAGACTGAAATAGTGCAGTTAATATTAACATAAGATGTAACAAAGTCCTAATGCTCATAACTTATAAGAACAAAAACAAGAAATTTTGTTAAGGGAAAATTACTGTTAAGTGTTTTTACTGTTGCATTTTTACAGTCCTTTACTGTTACAATTATGATAATATTTTCCTTTGTGGAGACTCGATCTCTGTTCAGAAGAGTGAAGAGAATAAACAAGAGCTGATAGTGAAATCATGACAGTGAGAAGAAGATCATAGCAGATGATTTATACTGTACCGTATGACCGAAAATTATTTATACTGTACCGAATGACTGAAATGACCATGTGAAGTTGACCAGTGCCCAGAGCGTCTGGAGAAACACAATCACACAGACCCATCCGACACGATCTGAACACCAACACACACATCAGCTTCAGCAAGAGTTCATCACTGACAAACACTGCACTGTAGCACACATATAAGATGATTCAGTTCATGATATATATCATATTATCATACCCTTTTCATTTTCCAGAGCTGTGATGTAGAAATAGACCAATACAGCATTGATCAGCATCATGAGAGTTAACCACACTGATCTCATGAGCACAGGTGAACCTGAAAAACAGCTTGAATATTACTACACATTAACAATATTATAATAGTATAGCATATCTGTAATCTAGTGCAGTAATATTATAATATTATATCATCAGAGCTGGGTAGAAACTGATTATATTTAATCTGAGTTATGTAATCAGATTCCAGTAATTAAGTACTTGTAATTAAATTAAATACTCAGAATCAGACTACAGTTACATATTATTTATACAAATGATGTCGCTTTCATTTAGTGATTCTCCCTAATTCCTCTTTTCCATCTTTTAAACATTCCTTCCTGAAATATCCACCGCTTCTATAGACTCAGAAAGTCTGTCAGTTGTGTCCAGTCATTACTCAGCTGACCACTGCATTTACAGAAATCATCTAAATATTGATGAACACAATCATATTTATCTGAATTATCACTGAATTATAACTTATTTTAACATCTGTTTTTAATAACTTTGGAAGGCATTTGTCTTTCAAACACATTAAAATACACAAATTCACATTATTTCTTATTTACATATAATGGTGGGTTTCCCAAATGTATTTTTGTCATCTGACCATCTTTCATCTGATATATTTACTGAGATTTGAAAATGAATATTTCATAATTTACACATTTGCTTGTTTATTTACACTTTGGTTAATGTTCATGTTACATGCAGGTAAACAAATAAAATAATTCATTTTTTAGGAAGTGTTTTTATTTATTTTATGTTATTTTAAGATGCTTTATTTTAATTTTCAATTTGTATGATTAAATTAATTATTAACCTCTCATTAAACTCACAAACCTCTTGCAGTTCTTCACAAACCGCAGCTTGGGAAACCTTGACGTAATGTGATGTTTAATCCACTTTATGTTGTTAATTTCAATGAAAGGAATATACTTTCTTTTGTATTTTAATATCAATATGGTACAAGATTATCATGTTTAAAACAATATGATAAGTGAGTAAGATCTAAAGATATCTAAAACTAATCAGAAAGTAATCTGATTATATTACCTGAAAATGTGTAATGGATTACTTTACAAACTACAATTTGTGTGTAATCTTGAATCAGTAACAGATTACAGTTTGTGAGTCATCTGCCCAGCTCAGTGTATAATATTATAAACAACTGCACTTCTGTGATAAAAACTGACTGAGTAAAATTTAAAACATCTGACAAATGCTCAAAACAACTGAACACAGATTATTACATCTGAAATCACTGGAAGTATTTCTACTCTCATTTAACCCTTCACTCAACATATGTGAAGATGATAAATACAAAATGACTAACAGAGAGCATTAATGAATTTGATATTGATCAGATTATGATGTCATGAGTTATTTGTGTCTCTATCAGGGATCAGATCAGAATTCATCAAACACTTACAGCCCATTTTCTGACCACATGTAACATTCCAGTTATATCTCGTCGCTGTGGTAAACACTGGTAAAACTGCAACAATGATGAATCCTGGAAACAGAAGAGTGATTATATTAATATACAGATGCTGAGATTATATTAATACAGATACTGAGATTATATTAATACAAATGCATTTTGCAATGCAATAACCCCACTGATAAAATAACCCCACTGTCTGAAACTAACACTAACACACACACCACACAGATGAGCTGGAAACACTTTCAGTCACACTACAGAAGACGTCAGTCTGGCTGTGAAAGATAGAAATAACAGGATAATAAAACTGGATAATAAATGTTCTGATCAAGACTGTCTAGTAATGTGCAAACAGCTCAAAAGTTTGTCAAAGCAGAAACACAAAGATCCAGATAAAACAGAGATTCACCTTCTATACTGTCAAACACTAAAACAACACACACACACACACACACACACACACACACACACACAGAACTAAAAACACAATATACCAAAAACAGCTGACAATAATCAAGAAGTCATCAATGCAAACAGATTCTGGGGCAACTGGAAAAACCTGAAATAAACTGAACATGAAGAACTGGCTATTCATACTGGAGAAATATGGGAAATCCATTCCCAAACACTGTTTAATAAAGTGGAAACAGACACAAACTGTAACTAAATCAAATAAGCCAACAATTGGAAACACTGGCATTTAAACATTCAAAATCATTTACATTTATGCATTTGGCAGATGCTTTTATCCAAAGAGACTTACAGTGCATTCAGTATACATGTTTTTAACCATGTGTGTCCCCTGGGATCAAACCCACAACCTTTTGCGCTGCTAACCCAATGCTCTACCACTGAACCACAGGAACAAGATCCATCAGACTTCTCCAATCAGAAAACTAAAATCCTAATTAAAGTCTGTCAGCATTTGAAGCTCAGTTTCCTGGACTCACGGCATCATGAAGAGATCCAGTCCTGATGATCCACTCTGAGCAGAACAACACAGACAAACACATCACAGCACAAAAGAAACACAATCACATCAATACATGGGAAACTCAAACCCAGTGTTATCTGTCTCTAAAAGAGTAGAGTATGTCAGACTCTCTGAACACATTGCCAGAAGTCAAACTGAGAAGCACCTGGAGCAGAACAGACTCATGACAGAGAGACACAGTCCACACGGACATCTAAACATGTGTTATAACATAAAACATGTGTTCATCTGTCATAGTATGAGTGATCAGCTCCAGCAGTGCTCTTTCATACTCCATTACTCTCTATAACAGAGATGGGTTTCAACATTAACCCTGATATCAGTGTGAATCTTTCACATTGGTGGTTTATTGTGCTAATCAAATCAGCTTGTTTGTTCTGTTCTCAGCTCAATTCGGTTCAGTCTGTTGTAGTTTTTAATTTGGGTGTAGCTTGATGATGCAGAGATTGAGTGTGGAATCATGGGAGTTGTTGCCTTAATAATATCAATAATCAAAATATCAACATATCGCACAATATGTACATGACCTCAATCATTTTTGGTGACTCAATATATCTTGGATTATATTTTCTTCAATTACTGTCACCATGTTTTGATCATTTCACTTGCACCTGTGTCTTTAGCAGCTTCTCGAACACAACGTGGAGTAGTCCTGGGGTGCTGGATCAAATTTAAACATCACTTCTACAAAAGTTTCCTCTGCAGATATGATCTCTGTGCACACAGACGTCTGAATGCTGAGCAGTGATTGTGTTTCTCAGTAATAGTGTGCACCCTTCACTTACACAGAAAACAAGCTCAGCAGTTTTCTTTTTCTCTACTTGTTACTTTGTACTTTGTTGGAAAATGTTTATCTACTATTTATTCAGGTATTTGATGTATCTAATATTTTGATACTTAATTTCCATGAGAGAATTAAAGAAAAAATGTCATCTGGAAGTGTGTATGTGTTCTTGCATTATGCTGTTACATTATTATTACATGTTCAAGGGAATACATTTTCTTTTTCTTTTTTTTATGACAATATTATCACTTATCACAATTATTTCTGTGGTGATAAATCAGGGCTATTATAAACACAGGGCTGGTATAATGTTACTCTGAGCGCTCGCTTGAAGGCTACTGTGAGACACTGCTGCACACTTCAGTAAAGACACATCCATGTTACAATATCATACTAACCCTAGAGTAACACTAAATGATAAATGATCCTTGAGGACAAATGTGGGCAAAACCTTTTTTCTTTCTTTCTTTTATAAAAATAGTTTCCTAAATCTGAGCAAAACAAAACTTGGCCATGTTTTCCCTAAGTTTACCACCTGAGTACACACACACACACACACACAAAACTTGACTTGACTCAACAATGTTAAGTGGTTAAAAAAAGTCTAGAATTTGTCCTTTGTGGATTCTGTGCTTGTTTTTTTTTTCTCTACAATTGAACTTGTGATTAAATGTAAATCTTCAGAGGTTCAGTTTGTTCAACAGTGGTGTAGATCTCAGTCTACATGCAGTCAGTGAGCTCTACTGCCATCTAGTGGCTAATATTGATATTTCATGAAATTACTATTTTTATACCAACATATCACACCAAAGTAAGCCAAAGTTTAAGATTTTGGCTGTTGGAGCCTACTGGAATGAATATTTTTACTGAAGGGAAAATAAATAAAGAAATAAATATACATACAAATAAGCATATTTTACATCAATGGAGTCAGTGGAGTAATTTATTAATTTTAGAGGTACATAAGGTTTAAAATACCAAAAACACACAAAGGAAATGCATAAATTGATTGGTTTGACTTTAGTAAAGATATAATTATGACATTTATTTAGGCATGGGTCATTACCAGTTTCCAGGTATACCATGATTTGAAGATGTCACTGTTTCTACACCACTGATATTCTCCATTATACCGTTCCTGCGGTACGCGCTGTTCTCCATGTGTCCTCAGAGACTGATCTCTCAGACTGAGAGCAGTGTAGAGAGTAACACTGACCCTCCTCTTGTTGAGCGAGCGAGCGGTCAGTCACGTGTGTGTAGGGTGACCGAACTTAAGACACATCACATTCAGCGCTCATTTCCATCTCACACACAGCAGCGTCCCACAGCTTTCAGAAGTATCCTCAAACACAGATGAGCGCGGACAGCTGAGCTCGACACACGTGCAGTACACAAGCCATCGTGATGACCAGAATATCGTATCGTATGTGCGGACAGCCGAAGTATATTTTGGCCTGTATGCGATAGGCAACTGCCCGTTTTTTGCCTTATTGCAACTCTCTGTTATGTACTTGAACAAACTGCGTTGCAATGCAATCATTTTCTAAAAAATGTCATTTATGTGATAATATGAAGTGTGTTAAGCTGTAAACACAGACCAGAGACACTGAAGACGTGCGCACAGAGAAACATACTGCAGCAGCAGATCACTCAGTGTTCATGATGTACGAATTATTGGATATTGATTTAGGGGTTTATATGAATGTGTTTCTGAGGGGAGCTGACTGTCTTCTGGGAAGTTTAGGTGGTATGTTCTTTTCATCTGGTCTCTGTATAGTTCATATTAAGCTCATAGTGTTTCAGGAAACGCTGTATCTGTTCTGTGTCTGCTGTTCCAGAGGCGCCTCCTGCTGTCAGAGAGTGAATCTGCATCTCATTCAGAGCTTCTTCAGACATGTGGTATAGTTTCACAAAGATTGACACAAAGTTCTGTTTCTGCTTCAGATTGGGTTATTATCAGTGTTTGAAATAACGGCGTTTAAAAGAACGGTGTTAGGTAACGACGTTATTTTTTCAGTAACCCTAAACACACTCATGCAACAGCTACACAGAGATTCGCAGCAGAGATGGCGAGATGGCGAGTCAGGAGCAATCCGATGAAAAGTTGGCATTTTCAAGGTGAAGATATAAGCACTACTTCAAATTCATTGTGGTCAAAGGCAAGAACGTGCATGTAATGTGTACATGTAATGTGTGACACGCATCTACAAAAATAGGGGCCAAAAACACTCTTCTTACAAAGATAATACTTGAAGTGCAGGATAAAACTCTTGCTGTCTGTTGACGTGCAATAAATACTGAAAGTTATGTACGAACACCTGTCTGATCTACTCGTTTCAACTGACTCGTGAAAACTGCAACAACAAAAAAAAAATATATATATTTGACACATAGCAACTATGTTGTTTTTTTACAGTAACGCAAATAGCTACTTTCCCTGGTAACGAGTTACTTTTATTACAGAGTAATTCAGTTACTAACGCAGTTACTTTTTGGAACAAGTAGAGAGTAACTATAACTAATTACTTTTTTAAAGTAACGTTCCCAACAGTGGTTGTTATTAAATCTAATTATTGTGTATGATTATTATTATATAACTAAATGATATGTTTATGAATTATATAACTAAAATCAAATAACTAATTACAGATTTAGGTTAAATAAAGATTTCAGTCTTAATCTTTTTCCTTTTTAAGAAACAAATCAAGGAAAAAAAAAACTATTTCTACTGTTTCTAATATTCTATATGTTGCTCAAAAACGAAATATATTGTGTTCAGCGGATTTATTTTCAGACAGATTGTTTGATGGAGAGAATGCTGTATTATTGTTATTAAACATAAAGCTGCATCTGATTATGTTGTTAACCGCTTGACAGAACAGTGTTGTCTCTGAGGCAGAGTAAAAACATGGTACTCACGGTAAATCAAGAAAACAAAGTTCAAACAATAACTAACAGTGTTGAGCTATTTAACACAGATCTGTTTTCTGTCCATCAATCTATCCACACAGTTGCACACCTGTCTAATATAACATATAATATATTAAAGCATCGAGGGAGTGACGTCACTACAGACGACACAATGACTCTCCATCACACTGATTAAAATGAATTATCTCTCTGGATTTAAACAGTCTTGGAAACATTTGAGAACAATGTAAATACATGTTATCAATATTTATAACACTGACCTGTGTCACTGACATGTTTTTAGGATATTAAAAAAATAGAAATCTTACACATTTATGCTTTAATATCAACTTTACTCTTGTATTAAACCGTTTCCTTCATCGTTGGACTCATTCCTGACAGTTTGAAATAAATTATATGATTTTCAAAGATACTTTAATATTTAATAGGTGTGTTAAAACCCTTCTCTTTTTCTTCTTCCACTCTCTCTACTGGATATAAACTATAATTCATTAATCAGATCAGTATACTTTAATTAGTGTGTATGTGTATAATAAGTTTCCACAGATTTGTATTGATTGTATTTTAATAATGTTGAATAATGTTTTCTTGCACTATTTCTCATGAATGAATGTGAATAGTTGATAAATGTAAGCTCACCTCCTCTGGCAGATCCAAAGGAGTAGAAGATGAGGATGAACTGAAGTGAAGGCAGAATATCAAAACTTATTCTAGCCAGAACACTGAATATAGTCATCATCCGTTCACTTGATTTACCAATGAATCTCAGCAACACTGTGAAGAAAACAACAACAGTTAATATAACAATACAAACATTTGATCTGATGCTGAATTAATATCATTATAACAGGTACAGAAGAAACTTCACTTATACACAATTTCCCTCCTTGAAAACTATACAAACATATAAAATATCATATACTCTCAAAATCCTCAAAACAGAAGATTATATTATATACTAAATATTACACACATCTGAAGCATTATGAAGATATTAAGATGAACATCTTTTTACAGTAAGTGAATGTCCAGAAGCTCCGTTCAGTATGAATCATGTGTGTCTGTGTAAATGTATTAAATCATGTGTGATTGTTGATCATGTGATCTGATCAGACTGTACATGATCATGATTCATCTCTCCTGTATTTAGTGTTTGACCTCATCATTTAACTTCTGTGAACATGATTCTGGTTATTAATCCCTGGTCAGATCGAAATATGATCAAAATAATATCATTACAGGAGAACAAATGATCCATCCTACTGACCATTACGATGATATAACTTTTGTGTGACGTGTATATGAGACAGCGTAGCAGACTGAGCTTGATGTTCAGTTTAATGTGTTTGGTGTCTTCTGAACAAACGACAGGTTAAAGCCTTTTATACAGTCTTTTTATTATTATTGTTATTATTATTATTAAACAATACAAAAATTAAAACAGTACACTTAACGGAGCCGGGTTGAGTTTGTATCATGGGCACTATTGGTGTATTGGTGTGAGGCTCACTGACGGGGTTGTAAACCGCTTCTCTTGTGCTGTTATCTGCTCCAGCTCCTCCTTTCCCTGCCACACTGCTGATTTGTCTCAACTAACTTATATTTCGACTGTAGACCGTTCAACCGGTTGTATCTACAGGATCTCACTCCAGGCTATTTCAGACCTGTGTCTAAAATGTTTAGCTACTGAAGGCTTAAACATGAAAATAAAGAGAAGTTCACTTCACTCATTTCACAATGCAGTAATTTATGATTAAGATTTAGGAAATATTTTGTCATTCTCTCAGGTCCAGCACATACAGTATCTTAGTTATTGACTGAATTACCAGCATTTTTGTTTCCCATTGTTACTTGGTGACATGAATGTAAACGTGCCAGAATTTACACATTTTCATCCAAGCTAACTAGATTTGAGTAAAACTGTGTTGAGATGTTTTGTTGAGTCAATCACAATTATGAATTGCTCTTATTTTATTCAGGATCTTCACAAAACTCACGCAGAAAGTGGTCTACAGAGGAGATTGAGGCTGTGGAGAAGACTCTGATGGACTGCATCAGGTCAGGAAAGGTTCCTGGGAAAGCTCTGTGCACTGAAAGCTCTTCAAGGGAGAAGCTGGGAGGGGTGACATTTTATGTTAAGAATCGTATTGATTCATTAAAGTGAAAAATGTAACGCAAAAGCTGGAAGGGCCTTTATCTAGATGTTTTTTCCTGTTTGTTGAAGGCAACAAAATGTGTTTGCTTACAAAACTAATTTCAGTACATTAATAGAGCTTTCAAGTTAACACACTGACAAGTTAAATAAGTGTTTAAGTGAATTAAGAAGTCAGTTTAGTGTTGAGTTTTTGGATTCACAAAGACAGTGTTAATATGAACAATTGCTGAAGCTCATTTTTGCACATTTTTATTTTGTTTCATGTTGTGCAAGTAGTATTGCATATTGAATAAAAAGTGATGCATTTGATCCAGAGTTTTGTGTACTGTTACAAACCTAATATTTATAGAATATATACAGCAGTATGAATGTCAGGCATGTGGTGTTTTAATCCAGAGTGGATTCCAGTACACACAGATCAGTAGTATTTAGACCATGATACCCATGGTGTCAATGATCCATGAAAATTTCTTGCTTGTCATACAACAAAACATATCTTAGTTATTATTTGGACCTTTTCAGATTCTCAAAACTGAAGAAGATTAGATGTGTTAAACAGGAAGTGAGGTAAGGCTTGTTTTCACTGTTTACATCCCCAGAAATGGTCTATTCAAATACAGCTGAAGGGAATTAGTGAAAGGCAAGAATAGAAAGAATTCAGTAAAAATATAAATACAGACAGAATTTATTCCTTTTAAACAACTCCTTAATGATTGTCCAAACTTAAACTTTGTTGTTAATCTTATAATGGTTTATAATTCTTATAAAACAAATCATATATAGATAATTTATAATAGGGACACCCGATGGTGGTTTGGGGGAACACACAATAGTGACGTCCCCAACAGAATAGAAAAACCTGACAAAAATGAAGCTTTTTCAACTTTAAATAAATATATTTTTTTTGGGATCAAAAATCCCTCCTGAATTTTTGTAACACACACACTATATCTCTACACCGGAGATGCTCAAATCTGTCCTGAGATCCAGTTTCCTGCAGAGTTTATTTCTGTAACTCTGATCAAACACACCTGACCATGTTAATCAGTGTGTTCAGGATCATCAGAGAATCACAGGCAGGAGAGTTTGATCATGATTAGATGGATCTCCAGGACAACATCCGAAGAATCTTGATATATATATATATATATTTTTTTTTTTTAATACTGTATGCTGTCATGAAAAATGTACTATTTTGTGTATAATAGAAGAATTTCTCTTTTCTTATGTGTCTTTAAATCACTCAGTGGCCTGAGACTGATATAAACTAGCAACCCATTCTCACTCCAAAGGCGTCAAAAACCGAAGCATGGTCAAGCGCCCCTAGCGTCACTTTTATGACGCCAAATGTGCCTCTCGGCGTCGAATATCGAAGCACTACGACCTTCATTGCTTTCAATGGGAAACTTTTGGCGTCAGAATTCGACACGAGGACATGAGATGTTTATCGCTATGAAATCACGTCCAAGAAGTCTCATTCAGCACACATCGCGATACTTGCTATCAGTTCCACAGTTTGGGTGAGTAGTCGTATATACGCTCTTTTAATGCCTTTTATAAAATGTATTCTGTCTTATTTATTAATCAAATTAGTGCCATATGTTTAATCGCTGTATTATATCGGTCATCCGCGGCTGTCTTTGAGTTTCATTGCGTTTAAATAAATGAACACAGCTGCTAATTAGTCTGATTAAACTCTATCTGTCACGTGACGTGCCATAGACCTTCGATCCGTTTTATATTATTATTAATTTCAGGATCAATGATGTAAGTTGTATTTGTAGTAAAGTCATGGTAATCACGACACTTACAATAGTAATAAATGAAATGTGAAGTTAAAACACAGTAAACAGGACATTAGTAACTGTAACTGTAGTTTTACTATGGTATATTAATAATCAATACAACAATACAATAATCACCAAACCAGCTATGTTTGTATCACTGTAATGTTAGTGTTATTATGTGCTTTTATATGACAGATATCACAGTAATCATATGTTCTGTACCATGCTTTTAATACCTTTTAATGTAAATCCAAAAAAAAAAAAATCCAATTAAAAATAAATAATAAAACATGCATTTTTCCATCTTGCAGTTCTTTCATATCAGTTTATATATATATATATATATATATATATATATATATATATATATAAACTGATATGAAAGAACTGCAAGATGGAAAAATGCATGTTTTATTATTTATTTTTAATTGGATTTTTTTTTTTTTTTGATATCTAAATATTTTGCTCACAGATCATTATTAACATTCTGTATATAATTCAATTTTATTTACTCTCCCCATTTTATTATTTTTATTTTTATTTTTAGCTGAAAAGACATAAAGGCAGTCAGCCCAGTGGTGTTTCTGGAGAGGGATTCCTTCAGAAATGGAGAAGACAGAAAGCTGCGGAGGCAGATATATGCAGCAGTAAGTCTGTGATAGTTTGTCTCTTTTATCAAACATTCCTGCTGTTATAATTTGTACAGCATTTGTTGTTTCTTAAACTGTTGCACTGTCCAAATACCCACACTTGCCATCTTTGCACTTGACCACTTGATTACTTATTTGAAGTCTTTCCTGTATTTTGCCTAGTGTTCGAGTGAGCATGATAACCACAAGTGTGTGTCGAACTTTTCATGACCTGATGACTGTGTTTCCCAATCCTGATCCTGGAAAACCCCAGCACTGCACGGTTTTGGTGTCTCTCTTATCTGCCTTGGAGTCTTCACTGATGAGCTGATGAGTTGAATCAGGTGTGTTTGATCAGGGAGACATCTCAAATGTGCAGTGTTGGGCTTCTCCAGGACCAGGATTGGGAGCCAATGCCTTATGGGACACTTATGTGTTTACAGAGATTTTTAATAACTAATTATCAATATTTCACATACTGTACATTGGACAGCTTCCCATGACCTCTTGTGAGATCTCGGCAAAAAGTCTGACGATTTATTCCAAAACATGATGCATGATGGGATACACTAAGCTTTGTATAGCGCTCCGGAGCAGTATTGGAGAGGTTTAGTGTGTGTTAAGGACGCTGTGCTTTGGCATTATTAAGACCGGGGACAGTCTCGTTCACACACTGTCACGTACACACACTCTCAAGTTTTTACAGAGGCTGCTTTTATGGTCTAAACAAAACACAGTGTAATGTATAAGTTGAATGTAATTTAATATTTCCTTCCTTTCTGTCTTACAGGATTGTTTGAGGATAACGCTGTAGCTCCATCATGCACAAGGACTCACCTCGTTAACTCTTTATCCCCCGCACACACAGAAATGGTCCCTGGATCAGTGATTAGACTTTGCAGTGGTTTGATTTTTGCAGAAGATGTAACTTTGTTTTAATTATAAGCTCATAATGAATACATTACAGAACCAGTGATGAAAACAATAGTTAAAAATAGCGCTCCATATTAAAAATATATTGCACACTTGACATGCATGTCTTCATGGTGTTTTTTTGTGAGTTTGAAACATTTACATTGTGTTGTATAACATTTTGGTCACAACACTTTTTCCAGTGTTCTCTGAAAGACATACTGTATTTACTGTTTTGTTTTTTAATAAAAGCATTTTCATTTGCATACTGAAAATAGTTAATGTTTACAACATAACTGCCTTTTTATTCTTTATGGTGGCAAAAACGAGCTTGGTGACAGAGGATGCAGTGTAGTAATTTGGGCATGTTGTCTTTAAATGAGTTTGACATATAAATAAATAATGGAAGATCCTTACAAAAATATGCATGTTTATTATGCTTTATGTATTTATTTGTTCATTCATTCATTTATAATTTCAGTTTTTATTCCTAGAGTTCAAATGGTAGAGAATGGTAAATCACAGAAACACAAATGTGAACAATTTTAACTTTAAAACACAATGTAATATACAATGTAAATTTTAGAAGCACGTCATTTGATTAGTAAATATATTTGTCTTTGGTCAAAAAAAAAAAATACAAATCTTAATGTGTCTTATATTTATTATAGAGGAATCTGTCTGTTGGATACAACTGCGACTGCTGGGCATGTGCACATCAATATTGCCCAATGTTTGTCAAGCTGAACAACGGAGGAAGGTGAAGACGTTAATAAAACCGAATCTAATAAGTAGCAAGCTTAATCTATTGTTAACCGAATCTATCCTTTCAGCCGAAAAACGAAAGACGTCGGTCACACATGGATAAGGAAGTGTGACGCTGCTGCTCAGCTTTGATGTCATTGGCTATGAATTTTCAGGACAGTCTGTGGTTGGACTATCTTTTAACCCATATTAAACAGAGCATCATGTAAAAAAGTATGTTTTGCTGCTATCATCACATTAGTAATATATTAAGTCAACAATGAAGTGTTGCTATCTTGACAAAAATGACATCTTTAGCGAGATCCTAATCCTAACCCTAAGCATAACTTCAATGAACTACAAAAAACAGCCCCCTAGTGTTGCCTTTGCATAGATAGAACGACGGAGGCTTGTGGGTAATGTAGTTTAAAACTTTTTATTAACGAAACGAAATAAATTATTTATTTTAAGGAAAACTGGATATCTAAATATGTTTATTGTGCAAACCTCTATGATATATGTGAGAGGCAGGCTGAAATGTGGTATTTTACAGTGAGCAATATTTAAAATGCCTTTATGTCAGCTTTCCATTTATTTCTGAAAACTGAGCTCAACATTATTTTATCAGCATAGCATAAGTAATAATCCTGCCCATTTTCTCTTTGATATGTTAATTGGACTCTGATTTACAGCCATTTGAAATGTACAGTTTTGGGCTCTTCCGGGGGGTGCTACTGGGCCCCTGGGGATAGAAGGGCAGTAAAACCTACATATATGTATTCTCCTCATGATGGACAACAAACTGAGCTGAGTCACATTTATATCTGACAGTTTTCACAGTCCTCTGTTTTCTATTCTATTCATCATGGTTATTATACCTTTTGACAGGACATTGTGAAGCCATCTGATGAAACATGGAAAAATTAGAAAGAAATGATTTAATAATGAAACTAATAGATTATTTATTTGATTTTTGAAGTATATGGCAAGAAATATAATGGATGAACCTGCAACAACTTGCCTTTATCTATTCCCCACCTGTAAAGCAGTAATCAAGGACAATGTATACACATTGTGATACTTCACTATTACACAAGGACAAATTCATGCAGTGCTAAGAATATTAATTTATATATATATATATATATATATATATATATATATATATATATATATATATATATATATATATATATATAACTATTTAGCAAAAATCAGTGTAAAAATGTCCTCCTCACCCCCGTATCTTGCTCCTCATGTGCTGGACATCAGTAATGTGCGTGCTCTTGGTTTTAATGCAGTACAAGATCCACGTTGATCATTCCTGCTACATTCTCAGTTATCCCTCAAGTGTTTGTAACAATAAAGCCCATGGCACCATCTTGTAATGCAGAATAGTTAATCTCGTAACTCCCTTTATTTCACTAAAAAATTTGCATATTTGTTACTAAAATATAAAAAAATTACTTTCTGGTGTACTGATGTCCCAGATGTTATTAATCCGATCAAAAATGTTTATGTCTTAAATAAAAAAATAATCCCAATAATTAATATGTAGTTTTTCCAAGTCTAAAATAAACACATATCAGCCTACCTAGTAAAATTATGTATTTACCAAGAATCTTCAGAACACAATATTCACCATTTTCATTTTATTGAAGCATAGACTATAAAGTTGATAAAGTAGCATCAAGACAAATAAGATTCAATGAAAATAATTATCATCAAAAATACATTAACCTCATATATAAATCAGTTCACACAGATGAGTGATGAAATGTCCTTAAAAGTCACACAGTCCCATCCAGTCAACTGTGATACAGATCATGTGATACATATAAGACATGAGATACTGTTCCAGAAAATAATGATTCCCATCATCACATCTAAACTGGTTTCATCTCCCCATCGTGTTCTTCTTCTCTCGTGTCTGGAAACAGTTTGTGGCTGATATCCAGCACTGATGTGGTGTAGCTTGTCCTCAGCCAGAGGATCTCTCAGTCCTAAGATCCCAGACCTGGTCAAAATGAAACAAACAATCCAGATGAAGTTGTTTAATGGACAGAGAGCTCAGCTTATGTTCTGTGTGATTTTAGCAGTGTGAGCAACTATGACCCTTGTAGTACTGTACACTTACCATTCTTCAAGCTGTTTTGAGACCTTTTGAGAAGCTTTTTCTCTGAAGAGAATTTAGCACATCCTCTTCTTTCACTCCTTTCAAGAGCATCACTTGGTCAAAACCCCTCATTTGGCTGATGAGATCATCTGTACAAATTAAAATACTGCAATAAAAATTAAAGAATTAAGAAAAAGTTACAGAGGCAAAGGTCTTGCTCATGAGACTGCATTAGCATGTGTAGTTCTCAGAGACTCTAGAATTCATCTATTGTTGCAGTAAATGTGTTTTCTTCCTCTAGAATCTTTCTCCAAAGTTCCTGACTTCTCTCACAAATGTGTTTTAGTCTGTGCAGTGTAATGCCTGGCTTCAATCCAATCCACTATCAATTCACAATTTATAACATAACATTTAGAAAACAATGAAATAATGTACATTGGTGTTTATATCAACTAAACCAATTTCGTGATACTTGTCTACTTTTAAAACAGGTGGTGTGTTTTTAAAAACATAATATTAAAAATGTCCAGTCACACTTTGCTAACATGCTGTAATTGTAATAGTAAAAAAAGAAATCAAGGCTGACATGACCAGTTCTGTGAGAGATCATCATAAAATGTTGTATAACACAGCATTGCTTCAACACACACATACCAGAGGACTTCTGTTTGTTTGAGCTCAAGATGGCCATCTTCATTCCTCATCCTGAGCAAATCATTTCCTTGGTCTTCCTTCTCTTCTGTGAAACAAGAAAATCTCTACTTACTCTCTGTGCAATTAATATTGCTCATTAAACATAATTAAGTTAATTTAAAGTAAGATTCAGACCAGAGCATTTTTGGAGTAAACAAATGTACCTGGGAAGAGCTGATCATGGCAAGATTCGCTGAGACTCAGTAATAGCTCTTTTAGGTTTTAGGAAGGTTTGTGAGGGTTGGCTCTTGAGTGAGTTGTTGAGCTTGATATTTTAGACCTGAAAAAGAAGAACAGCATTAGGATTATCTGCAAAAAATCCTGTAAGACAGAAAGAAGGAAATATTATTAATTACGTGCAACTTGTACATTACACCTCTGTAAAGATGCTGTATAATTAAAAGTTAAATGCATCCATTATTGAAAGCAAGTAATTAATAGCAAGCTATAGTCATATGAATTCTTTTGATAGTGTCAGATGAGGCTGTCCTGGGGCTTGTACAATATCATACAAGTGTTAAACTGGATTATTAAGACTGTGTTGTGTTTAGGGATCATTTTTAAGACTTTGACCCTGTCCAGATACCCACACTTGCAGTCTTGGCCACTTTTGAGTGTGTGTACGTGACAGTGTGTGAACGAGACTGTCTTAATAATGCCAAAGCACAGCGTCCTTAACACACACTAAACCTCTCCAATACTGCTCCGGAGCGCTATACAAAGCTTAGTGTATCCCATCATGCATCATGTTTTGGAATAAATCGTCAGACTTTTTGCCGAGATCTCACAAGAGGTCATGGGAAGCTGTCCAATGTACAGTATGTGAAATATTGATAATTAGTTATTAAAAATCTCTGTAAACACATAAGTGTCCCATAAGGCATTGGCTCCCAATCCTGGTCCTGGAGAAGCCCAACACTGCACATTTGAGATGTCTCCCTGATCAAACACACCTGATTCAACTCATCAGCTCATCAGTGAAGACTCCAAGGCAGATAAGAGAGACACCAAAACCGTGCAGTGCTGGGGTTTTCCAGGATCAGGATTGGGAAACACAGTCATCAGGTCATGAAAAGTTCGACACACACTTGTGGTTATCATGCTCACTCGAACACTAGGCAAAATACAGGAAAGACTTCAAATAAGTAATCAAGTGGTCAAGTGCAAAGATGGCAAGTGTGGGTATTTGGACAGTGCAACAGTTTAAGAAACAACAAATGCTGTACAAATTATAACAGCAGGAATGTTTGATAAAAGAGACAAACTATCACAGACTTACTGCTGCATATATCTGCCTCCGCAGCTTTCTGTCTTCTCCATTTCTGAAGGAATCCCTCTCCAGAAACACCACTGGGCTGACTGCCTTTATGTCTTTTCAGCTAAAAATAAAAATAAAAATAATAAAATGGGGAGAGTAAATAAAATTGAATTATATACAGAATGTTAATAATGATCTGTGAGCAAAATATTTAGATATCAAAAAAAAAAAAAAAATCCAATTAAAAATAAATAATAAAACATGCATTTTTCCATCTTGCAGTTCTTTCATATCAGTTTATATATATATATATATATATATATATATATATATATATATATAAACTGATATGAAAGAACTGCAAGATGGAAAAATGCATGTTTTATTATTTATTTTTAATTGGATTTTTTTTTTTTTGGATTTACATTAAAAGGTATTAAAAGCATGGTACAGAACATATGATTACTGTGATATCTGTCATATAAAAGCACATAATAACACTAACATTACAGTGATACAAACATAGCTGGTTTGGTGATTATTGTATTGTTGTATTGATTATTAATATACCATAGTAAAACTACAGTTACAGTTACTAATGTCCTGTTTACTGTGTTTTAACTTCACATTTCATTTATTACTATTGTAAGTGTCGTGATTACCATGACTTTACTACAAATACAACTTACATCATTGATCCTGAAATTAATAATAATATAAAACGGATCGAAGGTCTATGGCACGTCACGTGACAGATAGAGTTTAATCAGACTAATTAGCAGCTGTGTTCATTTATTTAAACGCAATGAAACTCAAAGACAGCCGCGGATGACCGATATAATACAGCGATTAAACATATGGCACTAATTTGATTAATAAATAAGACAGAATACATTTTATAAAAGGCATTAAAAGAGCGTATATACGACTACTCACCCAAACTGTGGAACTGATAGCAAGTATCGCGATGTGTGCTGAATGAGACTTCTTGGACGTGATTTCATAGCGATAAACATCTCATGTCCTCGTGTCGAATTCTGACGCCAAAAGTTTCCCACTGAAAGCAATGAAGGTCGTAGTGCTTCGATATTCGACGCCGAGAGGCACATTTGGCGTCATAAAAGTGACGCTAGGGGCGCTTGACCATGCTTCGGTTTTTGACGCCTTTGGAGTGAGAATGGGTTGAAACTAGAGACTTCATCTGCTGATTCACTTCTCATTTCAGTTCCCATCCTCTAATGAACAGTGACAGTCTGTTTTATACATTTCATACATTTAAAAATCTACACTTAATTTTACTTTGTTTTTGTGTTTTCTTCTATTCTTTCTTCAGTTTTTTCTCTCTTCATCATGTCTGTGTTAAACACTCTGAGTATTATATTTGCTATAATAACTCTTATCTAATGGAAATGTGTCTATTAAGTGATGAATCAGGTCTGATATTGAGGTTTAATATGTTGTGTCTTTAACAAACAGCATTAATCAGATAAATCATGATTTACAGCACATTCATCTCACTGACTCTTAAAGAAAGGAAATACTCACAGTAAATAATATAGAAGAGGGTGAACAGAATCACAATCACAAAAAGGACTATAATCATGACTCCTTCAAATCCAGCGTAATTCAGACTCTTGTCCAGGGCAGATTTAAACAGAACTAGAAGAAACAAGACGAGAAACAACAATTACTAAAATAGAAGAACCAAATATAATAATACAGATCACAAGAATAACAAAACCTCTTCTCACTGCACAGATACAGCATTATTTATAACATTCATTGAACTGTTCCTGACACTGACCCTGTGACCTTTGTGCTGATTATATGACCCCTGACCCTCACATGACCCCAAAACATGCTGAGAAGTGATGTAGAAGTAACTTCAGCTTCAGTCTCAGTCACTATAACATCATGTCTGTTTATTAATGTGATTTCTTCATCATTAACCAGTGTAGATTATAAGAGTGACGACACGTGTAGATTATTAATCTATTCATGTCATGTTATTTTTAAGATTTCCTGCAGGATACGGAGAATATTTAAATATAATTTTTGTTCAAGTGTTAATGTGCATTTTAATGTGTTTATGATAGTAATTGTTCATTTCTTTACCTGAATAAAACACAGCAGAGAAAACCACATATTCTGTCTCAAAACTGTCATACTGAACCCATGTTTTAATGTTGCCTGTAAAACAGAAAAGATGAATTACATCACAATGTCATTTACAACACCAACACAATGAAACACTGAATCAGTTTTAATCTAAATTGATTCAGGGGTTGACTGATTGTTTAGTATCTGGGTATTATAATTCATGAAGTATATTTTCTCTCATAAGCTGGTAATATTGAATCACCTGTGAACTCATTAATATATGGAGCCGTCCAGAGCAACAAGAGAGGCCTCAGAAAATAAAGAGCACAACAAGAGACCGACTCAAACAGAGACCCTGAAACAAAACCAGACATTAATAATTACTGTATTAATAAACAAGTGTTAGAGTGATTTATTATAATGCACTGATGATTAATCAGAAGTGAAACACTGACCTTCAGAAACACCCCAGAGGACAAATGCTAGAAACATCAGAACATTTGGACAGAAGACGAGAAACATCTGAAGACGAAAGACTGTGTCTGGAGAGAAAACACAATTTAATCTCCACAGATGCTCAGGACTCCACAAGAGCATAGTTTTGTTATGAACATTGAGGGGTTAAAGCATTAAACGTTTTAGCAGGGCATAAGCTCCCTCACAAAATGTATTTATTTGCTTGTTTTTCTATTTATTTTTGCAAAATGGTCTTAGTGGTATCATCCACATGCAAATTTGGTTTATACATAATTGCAATAAAATTATTGTCAAATAAACTTGTTTACATACACAACAAAATCTCCAGTAGAGAGGAAATCTGATCAGGTGATGATTATGTATTGATTACAATATAATTATCATTTAGTGACCTAATTCCTCATGACCTAATAAATTGGCAATATACTTCAAATGGGTTAAACATTTTACCATCACCTTAACAATTGGAACAGCCCGCAAAAATCTTATCACATTTTTGGAGAGCTGGTAAACTTGTGCAGTGTATACGGTGATTTGTACGCCACTCATAACATAACCACTTATGAACATATTAGTGAACTGTACTCAGTCATATTGCACGGATTATTGGTTCGTTTAGTTTGCATACAGGAACTAAGTGCTAATAAAGGTTATTGGGATGGTTACCTGCCCCCATGACACCAATCAAAATTCATCCATGGCTCCCAGCATGAATTTTGGCATGAACATTTATTTTTACAATTTTCTTTTATTTTTTGCCATTTATGTGACTTTAGCAGCTTGTTTTGAGATGTTCAGAGTTGATCTTTGTATCTGAATATCCTGTTCGTCACTGTTGTTGAGATCCATACACTGAATCTTTATGTGCATGTGTGTCAGAATGATTTAATAAAAATGTTTTTTTTTTTTTTACAAATTCTTCCAATTATATTAAAAAATGTCTTTATGCAGGGCTCCTGTAATCAGTAATGTAAATCTAACTCTGAGATAAGGCTCTTAACAAGTTTGGTTTTTCAGGTCATAAATTATTATGTCAAAACAACCAACACAACCTAATCACATTTAGTCTTGGCTTATATGGTTGTTATAACTCAGTTACAGAAGGCAGACAAAATCTAATGTTAAAAAGTCAAGGGTCAAGATTCAAACTACACTGATTACCATAATGGTAAAATAAAAATTGTGACTATTTCCATTAGTGATTATGTCTGTTATCAGGTGTTCATTACTAATGGACAATCATCACTCATTAAATCACTTAATTTTCTAATTCACTTTAACACTGTTTCTGTGTTAATTTTAATTTTTTTAAATAATTGGTCCCACAATTATTTTAAGCTGCAATGCTTGCTGGGAACTTGCACAGCTTTGTTCTGTGTAAAATTGTTTATTCAAATAATTCAATTTGGAAAGCTGGGACAACATTTAGACATTTGTTAGAAGTGCATTTTGTTGAAACCTATAATGTATAAATAAATTGTATAATCTATAATTAAATACAACTTGCAAAATGTTCTAAAATAAAATAAAAGTAAATAATTAAAACTAACTAGAGAAATAATAAGTAGCTATAATAAAAATTGTTCAATTGGATGAGTCAGTTTATTATCTTGAGGGAGCAAAACAAGAACACTTTTAACATGTTGCAGACAAACTTTTTGTTTTGTTTACCCTGCTTAGATTTTCAAGAATGTTATTAAATCCTCTTCAAATTGAAGAGTACAACCTCAAGAACCAGTTAAACAGCCTTCAAATACTAAATCAATGCCATTCATATGGATTTCATAGTAACACTTTACAATAAGAGGTATATGAATAATAATGTACTGATGCCTAAATTAATACTTAATTAATCATATACTAACAAAACTAACCAATAAAGATTATGACAGCACTAAATATGTCAAAACCTCAAATTATGATATTCAATTATTTAAATTAATTTCAAAGTCTGAGTATTTCTTATTCCTTCTTAGAGAAGCTGTTTGATTTAGTTATAACTATCAAAGTAACTATCAAACATGTATTAACATGTAGTTAAGGCTGCCATTATTCATGCCTGAATTCATATGACTCCAGTCATAGTTAAGGATAGCTCTTCATTAGTTTGTGATTAGTTAACACCTTTAATAATCATTAGTATAGGATGAATTAAGTATTAATTTAGGCATTAGTACATGATTATTCATGTACCCTTATTGCAAATTGTTACAGATTTATCATTAGGCATAAGACAATGTCTACTTTTCCTAAACTGCCAGCACAGCCGATGAAGAAACCTGTTCAGCTGAAGTGTAATAACTTACCCTGTGTACGGTCAATTTGTTTCACATAATTTGATGGAAACAGTCCTGTTTTGTTATTTTTCTTTCCCATCCACCACCCGTCCTCCTCATTCTACAAGATAAAACAGTAAAATTGAGTATTTAAATAGAAAAACAGAATCTAGATTAATTATTCCACTCAGAAAGATATTATATATAAATGAGTGAATTATTCTTTAATGTTGGGTCGCCGTGTTTTTGCCAAATAAGACATGTTCCTGGATCAACATCTTTTGCTGATACTGGATCAACATTATTGTCCAAAAATACAGACTTAACCCAATCCCTACCCCTAAACCCAACCCTACCCATAATTTATCCCTAAATCATTGTGAAATGATAGCTTATTAAAAATGATTTAGAAGCACCTAATCCTGACTATAGGCCTAAAACTGACATTTCCTGAAAAGTTATACCTGAGTTCTGATTGGTTGATTGGAATGATGTTCCAGGATCAATAAGGATGTTGATAAAGGAACATGTTGTACTTGGTGAAATCATGCTCACCTTAATGTTTAAACATGATTACTCAAGAAAAGTCAAACATAGCAAAATAGTCCATTAAAAGATGCAGTAAGCTTTGAATGAAGTGTTGTGTTCATTCGCATACCCCTGATAGAATCTCTATCGTTTCCCCAACAACAAGCTCCAGCTCGTCATCTTCCACAGCAGTGTAGTCATACAGCACCTCACATTTCCTAACTGGAGTGAAGAAGTAAAAAAAACAAAAAACAAAAAAAAAAAAAAACAGGATGGAACATGTAAACCAATTAAAGGTATGAGAACAATGCTAATTATAACCTTTAGTGATGATGCAAGTGCAAGAGACAATTCCTGTGCCAACTGTGAAGTATATATATATATATATATATATATATATATATTTAGGGGTGTGGTCCTGGTCAAGACAATCTCCTGAACTCCAAACTGAATGTCAGAATGGGAAAGAAAGGTGATTTAAGCAGTTTTGAGCGTGGCATGGTTGTTGGTGCCAGACGGGCCGGTCTGAGTATTTCACAATCTGCTCAGTTACTGGGATTTTCTCACACAACCATTTCTAGGGTTTACAAAGAATGGTGTGAAAAGGGAAAAACATCCAGTATGTGGCAGTCATGTGGGTGAAAATGCCTTGTTGATGCTAGAGGTCAGAAGAGAATGGGCCGACTGATTCAAGCTGATAGAAGAGCAACTTTGACTGAAATAACCACTTGTTACAACCGAGGTATGCAGCAAAGCATTTGTGAAGCCACAACACGCACAACCTTGAGGTGGATGGGCTACAACAGCAGAAGACCCCACCGGGTACCACTCATCTCCACTAAAAATAGGAAAAAGAGGCTACAGTTTGCACGAGCTCGCCAAAATTGGACAGTTGAAGACTGGAAAAATGTTGCCTGGTCTGATGAGTCTCTGATTATTTCTGTTGAGACATTCAGATGGTAGAGTCAGAATTTGGCATAAACCGAAGGAGAACATGGATCCATCATGCCTTGTTACCACTGTGCAGGCTGCTGGTGGTGGTGTAATGGTGTGGGGGATGTTTTCTTGGCACACTTTAGGCCACTTAGTGCCAATTACCCAACAAAACGGACAAACTCCTTCTGCTCTCCCGGACAAATAAGGATTTCTCACACTCTGCTGCTGTGTTTCACAGAAACTTGGCTAAATGACTCCATTCCAGACAGCATGCTCCATCTGCCGGGCTTTCAGCTGTTCAAAGCAGAACGTGATTCACAATCAATGGGGAAATCACGCAGCGGCGGGACATGCTTTAACATCAATGAAAGGTGGAGTACAGATGTAACAGTGTTAAAGAAGATGTGCTGCTCAGATCTCAAAGCACTCTTCATTAACTGCAAGCCGTTCTATTCGCCGTGGGAGTTTCACTCGTTCATTGTGGTGAGGGTTTACATTCCTCGGCAAGTGCATGTAAGTCTGGCTTTACAAAAACGCACTGATCAGATCACAGGCAAAGAGATGTGGCAAAGAGCTGGCTGTCTGTTGCAGTCTTGAATACTTCCCTTAAGAGATACTTTAAGACTCATATTTTATTTAAAAAGGCAACTGCCCATACTCTCATCTACACAAGCATTTGTGTACAAAAGGACCAGTTGTCTTTGAGCCCTGGATGAGCTTGGAAGAGTGCGAGAAGGGATAGTTAGTGGATGTGTGGCAAACAATGTTGGTGGTGTTGCAAACTCAGAAGGGAAGCCCAGGAGACTCTTGGGTAATCTTCAGCAGGACTCTTTATTGAGAATGTGCTGCGTGGCACTGCAGTCATCAAAAGTCTAACTAATGCATCATATATATATAGAGAGAGAGAGGGTGGAGACAATCTAAACAAAGCATGCAGATGCAGTACAGGAATCACCCTGTTACCGGAATTTCCCCAGCCCAGATCTCTTCAGCATAACAGTGTCATTCAAATGCATAGGTGCTCATTCAATCAGCCTGACAGTATCGCCCATATCTTCACAGCATCATAGAGACAAAGGCACAGCTGTGCCTTGAGCTCAGCATTCACCTTTTTCTTGGGACCCTGCCCCATAGTCAGGAAGTGCATGAAGATAAAAGGTTACTGTCTCAGACAGGCTGCTTGACTTGATCTTCTTAGAATGTCAGCCTTTTTGACCTCAAAATGTAATATACTATTACATTGGATAAATGTGTAATCCCACAGTGCTGACCAGGGGCGATTCTAAGATTTTGATTTTAGGGGGGCTCAGCCCCCAATAAGGGTATGATTAAAAAATATTATTTTACTATTAGGGTAGGGTTGTATACTACTAACCTTATTGCAATCCACTATTCCATTGTATTCCCTGTATTTCATATATGGGAGTAGGAGTACTGACTGAGATATATAACACTGTAAAAAAAAACTAATACAGTTTTTTAGATGTGACCAGTCACTGGAAAATTTTGAATTGGGAATGTAGATATTTTTATTTTTTTTTATTTTTTTTACAATAAAGACTTCCTGATTCAGTATTAGGACATTCATGTTTATCCTTTGATGATACCACTGCTTTTTCTTATGAAATGTACGTGGAAATTGGCAGAATATTAAAACAACATAAGGGTTCAATGACTGCAATGAATCTTGGGAACACAGTGGTATTGTGTGTGTGTGTGTGTGTGTGTGTGTGTGTGTGTGTGTGTGTGTGTGTGTGTGTGCATCTTTTGGACGCCTACGCAGCAGGGTTTTTGAAAATCGTAACCTGAAGGTCAGTACCAAGGTTGCTGTTTACAATGCAGTATGTCTCTCCACTCTTCTTTATGGGGCAGAGTCATGGACCTCATACCGCCAGCACATCATCCACCTAGAGGCCTTCCATATTCGCTGCTTACAAAAAATCCTCAGCTTGTCCTGGAAAGATCGAATCCCCCATACAGTCATCCTCAGCAACACCAACTCAATCTGTATGGAAGCTGCTGTGGCCAGAAAACATCTGCGTTGGATAGGGCACACCATACGCATGCCTGAACATCGCCTGCCCCGCCAAGTCCTTTACAGTCAACTAGTGGGTGCGAAACGTTCCGCTGGAGGGCAAAAGCGTCGTTTTAAGGACTATACCAGGGACCTCCTTAAGCGGGCAAACATCCCCCTCACGAAGCTAGAATCTCTGGCACTTGACCGATCAGCCTGGCAGGCCACCTGTGCTGCTGCGGTCTCTCAAATACACCAAACCAACCAAGACCAACGATCCATGAGGCGAATTAAGAGACACCAACGGGCGGCTGGTACCCCCCTGGTATCTGGTTTCCCCTGCTCCATCTGCGGTCGAGTGTGCGGATCAAGGATCGGACTTTACGCCCATGAGAAGTGGCACCAGCGGCAAGGTTGCTGAACCCCCACCCCCCATCCCTATCCCTGGAGCAAGCGTTATCATCGAACACGATGGACAGCTAAGAAGTGTGTGTGTGTGTGTGTGTGTGTGTGTGTGTGTGTGTGTGTGTGTGTGTGTGTGTGTGTGTGTGAGGCTGTCTGTTCTATTCTCACCTGACTGTTGCTCATTTGCAGACCTACTCCCGCACAACAACAAAAATGTTGTATATCCATCTACAATGAAATATAAATTATTATTATTATTATTATTATTATTATTATTAATTTTTAGCTTTTTAGCCTTTATAATCAACAATACGGTTGGTTATACATCAAGTCAGCCCCTGAACATTTATTTCATTTCAAATCATTTAACTAACCAGCTAATATTCATTAAGAATATAGACAAAACATGTATTAATGTAATTGTCTATTGGCAATATGTTTAATCTGCTCTATATTTATTTATATTTATTAAAAATAACATCATTATCAATTTGCCACTTCTATAAATCAATTACTTAAAAAAAAAAATCACATATCATGATACACTAATGATTAATTATTACTTAATACAAAATTATGTTTAATAATAGAAAACAAAATAACTCCACATGATGTTTCTCTCTCTGTGACATTTAGTGCTTTCAGACAATGATGTGTGTCGTTAATAATTTATTTTGCATGGCTGCATAATGTAATGCCGAAATACACAATAATATGTTTTCAATTTCAAAAAGTAAATTAAAATAAATCATGATCGTTTTCTAAAGTATGTTTTCATGGGTGTTAATCGCTTCATTTTTTGTTGGAAGAAAAAACATCTGTCACACTGTGATAAAGGCTGAAAGTGAAAGCAGCGAAGACGTACTGGTATTGGATGCGAGAACACACACACCACACGCACACACGCACACACGCACGCACACACACACGCACACACGCACACACGCACACACACACACGCACGCGCACACGCACGCACACACACACCTTGTACTCTCTGATGTTCGCTCTGCTCGGCGCCCCTGTGGATTGAAAAACGCGCTGAATCCATGCAGACTCAGATAAGGGGAGGAGCCGGAACTTGATGCAGCTTGCCACCGTCTCAAATGAGATTTTAAAGGGGACTGAAGCGATCACTAATTAATTAATCAAATAATTTTTTAGGGGGGCTGGGCATAAGTTTAGGGGGGCCTAGCGACGCCCCTGGTGGTGACTATATTATCTAACTGTGGACTGTGACATTGTAGGAAACCAGTAGTAATTTATGAGTATTGTGGAGAACTTGTCTGGATATCAACCGACTGCCTGTACCGGTCCAGAATGATATTTTTCACAAGCTTCTTGGCTATATCATACAACATGGCAGGGAGAGGAATGGAAGTAGACAGAGTTAGTGTAGAACAGTGGTTTTCAACCTGTGGTCCGTGGCCCCCTAGTGGGCCGCAGTGGTATTGCAGGTGGGCCGCCAATTATTTTCTGTTCATTTCCAGTCCATTCTAGGGCTGTGCGATTAAAAGAAAACGTCCTAAAATCACGATTTGAGCATGCGCATATGCCTAACTTGCGAAAACGTGCGAAAATAATTCATGTCTAACACATAAGCATAGAGTGAATTTGTTAGTGAACAGGATGCAGTTTAAGTGAGAGGAGACACGTTTTAAGTGTGCACACTCTCTCCTCGCAAAGCAGCGTGTATCTGAGCAAGCACGACCGGTTTTGTGACAGAGCAAAGGAAATCTGCTGCGAACAGAGAGATTCACACTCGTGCATTATTTTAATGTGCTTTCGCGTTATATTTATGCGCTCTCGCTGCTGACCGCATACACATACTGTATACACACTGCAAACACCTGAGGCACCGCTACAATTAATGAGCTCTATGAACAATGCATGGCAAAAAAGAAAATAAAGTCCCATACAGGATTTTTTTTTTTTTTTTTTTTTTTTTTGCCACAAGTCTATAAATTTTTTTACATCTTCACTATAGTGATAATTTTGACTTATGTCTGTTCTAGAGATGTTACATCTTTTTGATAAAGCTCTGATTGGTTTTCTTTTGGAAATATGTTTCAAATGAATCCTGAATGCATTTATGACTGACTGTAAAAGCACAATTGCAAAATTGATCAAAAAAATCGCAATTTTTTTTTTTTTTTTTTGTCCATATCGCACAGCCCTAGTGTATTCAATAAATATAGTTTAAAATCTAGCTTCTGAGTACTAAGTTATTAACCCAACAATAGCGGGGTCAGTTAATTTTTTTTAAGTGGGCCGCGCAAACATATGTGTTTGGTTGTGTGGGCCACGAGTTGAAAAAGGTTGGGAACCACTGGTGTAGAAGAAAGTGAGGAAGATGGGAGAAGGGAAAGTGAGTGGGTTGAAATGATGATGGATATGAAGGAAAAAGAATGGAAAAGAAGGAAAGAAGATACATCTAGCATAGGAGAATCAGAGAGTGAGGGAAGATAAAAGAGAATGTTAGGAGAGGAATCACTGAATATAGTACTTAGAAATTGAAGATGGAGGAAGTATTAAGAAGTTTGATCCAATCAAACTGACAAATATCATAAGAGGACAGGTTGGAGAAGTAAAATATGCAAGAGTGTTAGGAGATCGGAATCTATTAATTTGATTTAAAAAATTAAGTGCAAATAGACAAAGAAAAAAAAGAGCAGACCTTGGTAAAGTCAAAATCTCAAAAGGTAGTGAGAGTTAGTGGGAAAAGAAGCAGTAGTAGTAAACGAGTGATTCATGGGGTTCCTTTAAATGTTAGGATAAAGGATCTAGAAGAGCACATGAAAGCTAAAAACAATAGGGTGATGAGTGCTAAAAGAATGGTTGGAGGAGTAAAGAAAAAATGGGATTGTCCTGATCGAGTTTGAGGAAATAGTGCTCCCAAAAGAGGTGTATTTTGGTTTTCTAAAATATAGTGTGAGAAAATACCATCCAAAACCTACATAACTACATAAATGGTAGTGTTGTTTGGTGTGGTGATTTCAATGGGCATAATACATTGTGAGGTAGAGAAAGAAGAGTTAGCAATGGTCAGATCAGAAGAACTATCAGACAGGAATAATTTAGTATGTCTAAATGATGGCAGAAGTACAAGAGTGGATGTTCAGACGGGAATTGAGTCAGTCATTAACCTCACCTTAGTGTCAAGCAGTATAGCAGCAAAATGTAATCCAGTCTGGTGTAAGATAAATATAGAAGTTCAATTGGATACAGGAAACGTGGGAGGGAGGTGAAAATTTGGAAAGGCTTTGGAAAGAAATTTCAGGAAATAAGTAATGTATACTTGTACTGTCCGTGTACCTTTGGATATACCGTTCATTTTGAACATATTATACAATATTTGTGAACATAAAAAACAAACCTGAGACATATTTTAGTTTGTTTTCCTCAATATTTCTTTAAACGCATCAAATAAATATAAAATAAAACCAAAACTAAATAATTTTTATGAACAAAGTGCGTTTTAGTCAATTTAGTTATGTCAAAATACTGTCTTGGAAAGTGTGTTCGAAAAGTCTGTGGTTATGTCTTAAGTGAAAGAAAAGACTTGAGAAAGAAATCAGATGTGTATCTTTATAATGGATGCGTTTGTCTCTTAAAGTGACCGCGCCTAATTTAGTAGCTCTGCTGTCAGTGTCTTTAATGTATGAAAATGAAAGTAAATCACTCACTGCTCTTGACTGAATTACTTTGTAGTTTTAACAAGATATAATTGATT
Organism: Carassius auratus; assembly: GCF_003368295.1. Lineage (NCBI taxonomy): Eukaryota > Metazoa > Chordata > Actinopteri > Cypriniformes > Cyprinidae > Carassius > Carassius auratus. Next base: position 110,053 of record NW_020523969.1, on the reverse strand, counting down.
ATATTGTTCTACTAGTGGGTGCAGGATACTAGTTCATTTATGTAAGCGAGTATAGCAAAATACAGCGAACTCTGAAATATTATACCCAAAAATTCTTCAAACTGTAGCCTAATTTGAAATTGATAAAAAAAAAAAAAAAAAAAAAATAGGGACCTGACCATGTTTTGCTTATGTGTTTTTTTTTTTTTTTTTCTTAAATTGCGAATGCAACCTTTTCACACCACCGACTGAACACAATTAAGCATTGCTTGGTAATTGGTCAACAAAGTATTGCTAGTTGTCTAAATATCGTTATACTTCTTTCTATCAAAGTTATCTGACATTATCAAGATGAATTTGTTCTGACACAGTTTAACTCTGAGTTCTTGTCATATTTTATTACACATTTCTAAACTATAGCAAATAAACTGTGATAATGTGAGAAATGTTTTCTAAATACATTTTGGTTTGACTGTGTATTTTATTTTACAGTGAAGACATGCAGTCTGCAGTGCCACTTTAAATTAGTTTCTGGACACCTACAAACAAACAAACAAAAAAAGTAAACATTGTGTAAATAGCACAAATAAATAAATATAATGAACATACAGTAAATATTAAACAGTTTCAGACAGGGCTCACTGTACAACCTGCACCAGGGCCCCTCTTACCCCAGCTACGTTGTAGACTCTATGAGGGCGATTATTAAATGATGTCAATGATGTTGTTACGTACCCAGTGCTATGTAAGCATACTTGTGTATATATTGTATGGGTGCGTTTGTTTGTATGTTCTGTTTGTTTCAGATGCGAAGCTCACTGGAGGATCTGCCAGTTAATCTGCTGACGTAGGATGCTGATGTTCATGAATGAGCCGCCAATGGCCTGCGGCCGTTTTAAGGTTCTGTTTTTGCAGTAGTTTCAGGGGTTTTCACTTGTCGATTGGTTTTGATGTGCGCGTTGCACCTGTTTGATATCATCTGATCACCTGTTGTGAATCGTTAGTTACTGATGATAGTTGTGCAAGTTGTGTTGGAGAGATTGTGAGTAAGGTAAGCATGTTGCGACATAAATTTACATCATGTAAGTTTCTCTTACTATATTAGACACACTAGGTAAGAGCGAGAGGTGCATTTTTTGTATATTTTTGTTTGATTAGTTAGAGTAAGTTTAGTCATGGCGTCTTGTACTCTGAAGATGCTTGTTTCTATATTTTCTGTTGATAGATAGTTTAGTTTTAGGCTGTCAGTGTTGTCTGCTTTCTTTTCTACTCTCTCCCTCCCACGCTCATGGGTTTGGTAATCTGTGTTGAAGTTGTTTCTGCATGATGGATGATACTTAGCTTCCATTACAAATAGGTCCTTGCCCTGCACCTTGCGATAAAGAGCCTATTTCTTTAATTCCTGTGCCCTAGGTTCAATAACTTTCCAGCCTGGTTACTTGTGTTTCCAACTCTGAAACTTTGTAAGCTCTTCAGTCTTGCCCTTGAACTTGGAGTTTGTTTGTCACAGAAAATGCACTGATTGGGAAACAAGAAGGAACACCTTCTTGGAGCTCCTTCAGATTGAACTGACAGTGATTTGACATGGCGCAGAGAGTCCCTTTTCAATGATAATGATTCACCAGATATAGAAGCCTTTGACAGTTGTAAACAATCTACACTCACCTAAAGGATTATTAGGTACACCTGTTCAATTTCTCATTAATGCAATTATCTAATCAACCAATCACATGGCAGTTGCTTCAATGCATTTAGGAGTGTGGTCCTGGTCAAGACAATCTCATGAACTCCAAACTGAATGTCAGAATGGGAAAGAAAGGTGATTTAAGCAGTTTTGAGCGTGGCATGGTTGTTGGTGCCAGACGGGTCGGTCTGAGTATTTCACAATCTGCTCAGTTACTGGGATTTACACGCACAACCATTTCTAGGGTTTACAAAGAATGGTGTGAAAAGGGAAAAACATCCAGTATGTGGCAGTCCTGTGGGCGAAAATGCCTTGTTGATGCTAGAGGTCAGAGGAGAATGGGCTGACTGATTCAAGCTGATAGAAGAGCAACTTTGACTGAAATAACCACTCGTTACAACCGAGGTATGCAGAAAAGCATTTGTGAAGCCACAACACACACAACCTTGAGACGGATGGGCTACAACAGCAGAAGACCCCACCGGGTACCACTCATCTCCACTACAAATAGGAAAAAGAGTCTACAATTTGCAGGGCTCACCAAAATTGGACAGTTGAAGACTTGGAAAAATGTTGCCTGGTCTGATGAGTCTCTGATGATTTCTGTTGAGACATTCAGATGGTAGAGTCAGAATTTGGCGTAAACCGAAGGAGAACATGGATCCATCATACCTTGTTACCACTGTGCAGGCTGCTGCTGGTGGTGTAATGGTGTGGGGGATGTTTTCTTGGCACACTTTAGGCCACTTAGTGCCAATTGGGCATCGTTTAAATGCCACGGTCTACCTGAGCATTGTTTCTGACCATGTCCATCCCTTTATGACCACCATGTACCCATCCTCCGATGGCTACTTCCAGCAGGATAATGCACCATGTCTCAAAGCTCGAATCATTTCAAATTGGTTTCTTGAACATGACAATGAGTTCACTGTACTAAAATAGCCCCCACAGTCACCAGATCTCAACCCAATAGAGCATCTTTGGGATGTGGTAGAACGGGAGCTTCGTGCCCTGGATGTGCATCCCACAAATCTCCATCAAATGCAAGATGTTATCCAATCAATATGGGCCAACATTTCTAAAGAATGCTTTCAGCACCTAGTTGAATCAATGCCACATATAATTAAGGCAGTTCTGAACGCAATAGGGGGTCAAACACAGTGTTAGTATCGTGTTCCTAATAATCCTTTAGGTGAGTGTATTTTCCCTGTACAGCTTTTATAGCAGCTACAGCTGTGTTACAATGTTTAATTTTCCCCTTGGTAAGTATGTATGAAATATTAAGCCTGATAAAAAAAAAAAAAAAAACACTTTAGCTAGTAGCTACCAACTAAGCTACCAACACTGCTAGTCAAGAATACAGATTCGATTTCCGAAAGCCTGTGATTATAGTAAAAACTGTTGAAAAATCACTTTAAGTTATGACTACAAAGGTATATCTTAATTATAGTTTCAAATACTTACTGAAATTTTTCCAAAAGCGAGAGCAGTGGGAGATGGCGATCTGCAGGTATGAACCGACGACCACCAACTGCAAAGCCCCAAAAATCTAAAACTTGCAGTTTATGCTCAGTCAACTTTTTGGATTTTTTCTGTAGTTTTTTATTTATTTATTTATTTTTTAAATTTATTTAAGTTAATTTGCTTTGTTATGTTAACTTCAAAAGTAAAATTATTTTAAATATCTTCAGGTTCAGGATAGATGAAGTAAAAGGTTAAAATAAACCCTATTTCAGGCTGTTAAGTATAATAAAAACGCTGTCAAATTAATGTCTTTTTGACCACCGATGGTCAAGATGTTATAAAACATGAGAAATAACTATTTCTGGGGTCAGAATTGTATTGAAAAATGTGTCCATTTGTCTCTGTGAGTTGTTTACATCAAAAGTTATGCCACTTTATATCATATTTAGATTTTTCAGGTTGGGTGCAAAGGGTTAAAAATAAAGCATTTGTACATTATTTCAGCTTGGTACCAAATTTAATCTTAAAATAGACACTTGAATGATGAAAAAATAATATGTTGTGGAAAAAAAATCACCCTATGCGCTTGAAAAAAACAAAAAAATTGTTGATCCTCTACACATCTTTGGCCATTTTTTGCTATTTTTGTCCAGAAATAAGGTCAATATGTTGTCAAATGTCAAATATAACCATTCTATTAAATTCCTGGGGTCAGAATTGTATGGGAAAATGTGTTCATTTGTCTCTGTATGCTGTTTACTTCTAATGTTATGCCACTTTCTATTTCACTTTTAGATTTTTCGAGTTCCGGTCGGGTGCAGCAAAGGGTTAAAAAAGACATTATTTCAGCTTGGCACCTGGCAGATTATGAAAATAGCCACTTTAAGGATTTTAAAAAATCAGGTGGCATAAAAAAAGCCGGGGGGTGCAGGTGGACCCCTATTTCCATCTAGACTAATAAATTTATATAATATTTGTTTGACTTCTGCCTGAAGAATTTATGTATTATCATTGCTTATCTCCATTATTGAGGAATATTTAATGTAAATATGTTTATCGAAATGAAAATGTTTCTCAACCCTGGTCCTGAGCGCCCCCAAAACTGAACATTTTGTATGTCTCCCTTATCTGACACACCTAGTTTCTTTTAATGAGCTAATGAGTTAAATCAGGTGTGTTTGATTAGGGAAACACACAAAATGTGCAGTGCTGGGGGGGCTCAGGACCAGGGTTGAGAAACACTGATCTAAAATGTCCGTAAGATGTGTACATAATTATGCCAAGTTTATTTTTATAAACCCTGAAATGTGCACGGAAAATTGCAAACACACTTTCTATGCCTATTATGTGCTTACACAACGTTTATAAATTAGACCCCAGAAGACTAAACAGGGTGAAAAACAACAAAAAGAGTTTATAACTGTTACACATAATAATTGTCATTGGATCATACTCTTACGCAGGGGTGTTAAACTCAATTCCTGGAGGACCAGAGCCCTGCTGAGTTTTGTTCCAACCCTGCTCCAGCACACGTACCATGTAGTTTTCAAATAAGCCTGAAGAACTTGATTAGTTTGATAAGGTGTGCTTGACACCCTGCTCTTACAGTTGAAACCCAGTGAATTACATTTGATAATAATATTTTCCTTGTTATACACATACCTTTAGTAGGAGATTTGCAGTAGATCAGGTAGAAGAGCAGAAGTGCAGATCCAGACGCAGAAATACAGAAAATCAGGATCATTATGTGTGAAGCAGAGAAACCTGAAAAACAACAGACAGTTACTGAACAAAGATGAACAGTATTGTGTATAACACTGTTCCCAGTATATATATATATCCTTCAAATAAACATTTCTACTGATGTTTGTGGTGTTTTATCAAAAGTTAATCTATTTAATAAACCTGAAGAATAACCTTGCTGTTTCTTCACATTTTGCTTCAGGTAATAAGGTCACTGCTCTGAATGTCTAATCAATAATAAAATATCCTGATATTCTGGATCAGTAATTATTGTTAAAGATTTATCTCTGTTTTTCATGGAGTTATGAAAACAGCTCTTCAGCTGTTTCTCTCTAAAGGAGCAGACCTAGCCTAATGATTATAGGCCATAGGTTCAGTTCTCAGTAACAGCAGCAAATGTAGGTGGAGGAGTGAAAGAACAGCACTTTTCCATACTACATAAAAATAAAGATACCAAAAGAAGAGTTTAAAAAGGAAAGGATGTGGCCAAGTGTGATGCCCCATACTTTGAATTTGTGCTCTGCATTTAAACCTATCCAAGTGCACAAGTGCAGTGAGTAGTGTTACGCACCAGGACATATGCATTCGTGCTTCATCTTTTTTTTTTCTTTTTTTTTTTTATCATGGCCTGTCTCTTTCATGAAATATTGCCAGTGGAATCGACAGCCTTCTGGGAGTTATAGTTTTAGTTGTATGTTTTCTGTGATCTTCCCTGTCCTAATCTAGGTGATTGGACCTTCCAGGTGCTCCTTGTCTATGTAAATAGGAACCAGTATTAAAGAAGATCAAGAGTGAGTCAGGGAGATGTTCCTTCTCCCAAGCTCATGAGTGTGTTGCCAGTACCAGATCGATGTGTTTTGAGCTTAATATGGGTGCCATTTTCTTTTGTTCTCATTTCTGCTAGGAAGTAGGTAATAATTATGTTGTTTATTTGTATTTTTATAAATTAAATAAATTGAATTAATTAATTAAACATCATAAATCTTTATTTACATAGTTTTATCCTTTGAGGTAAGCTGGATTGACTTCTTTCAGGTATTATTATTATTATTATTATTATTATTATTATTCACTTTACCCACTCCTGAAGAGATGCTTCTCATATATTGAAATTGTTGGCTTGGATCTTTTTGCACTGTATATGTCATTTACATAGTTAGGGCCCTATAAAATCAGTTTGTTTTTTGTTTTTTTCTTAGTTTTTTTATTATTGTTTTTCTCCAAAATTAAGTTTTAATATTTCTGGTTTCTGTTAACATTTCGCAACTACTTTTAAGTTAAATTAAATGTTGTTATTAATCAAAAAGCATATCTAAATTAATCATGAAACATATACACTTTCACATCAATTTATTAAAAGTTTAACAAAAATGACATGTTTAGGGCCTTATGAAATGTTTTTTTTTTTTTTTTTTTTTTTTACCATATTTCTTTTTTTATTGTTGCTGAATTATGTGTTTTTAGCAAGTATAATTACTTGAATGCATAAAACAACCCAAAAATGTTTCCTTTTTGAACGTTCAATCTCGTTATGTATGGGGAACTTTTTTTTTCGAATGGCGCTTCAGCCCGCCAAAATGGGCTGGGTGGGGCCGACCCCTATATAAATTGGTCTGCAGCACCATTCATCAGATTATTCTCCTTCAGCGATGAGGATCATCTCTTCGCTGACTCTTCTGCAAGAAAGAAGCCATAGAAGAAGCTCCAGCTCTGCTCACTGCCATGGAAGAAGCTGAAAGTAGCGATGTAAGCATCACTGCAGGCATCCAGGTAAGGGAGCAAATTTCCTAGAGCAAGTTTCAAGGCATGTTGCTTCAAACATAGCGCTGCGAGTGTGGTTGAAATGAATGAAGCTGCATATTGAAGATGCCGCACGCACGCAGAGGCTGCTCTCACTGATGGCTCGTGCTCTTTTTGCGAGAACATGAGCCTTTCCTGTTTACGCTCGCGGGTCACCTTGTTCCATCAAGGTGATCCTCCCCGCCAGGTCCTCCCATCTTTTCCAGCGGACCCGGGCAGTGTCACCTCTGCTCAGCACCTGCGTGCCCCACCCTCCCTGCGATCCTTCAAGTGTTTCGAGCCAAACTCCTCCGTAGTATGGAGGAGCCTGGCCAAGAGCCAGGAGGCCTTTAAGGAGTTGCGCACAGCAACAGATCTCGCTCTGTGCGCTACAAAGGCCATAGCGTAAGCGATCAGCAAGACCAGACCATCAGTGACGCTGTGAAAATGGCCTTCCTCGACTCGCCAGTCTCGCCGAAAGGGCTATTCGGCTCCGCTGTTCACGGGTTCACCAACCGTTTTTCGGAAGGCTAAGAAGACATTGCATCCCGAATGCGGTCTCAGGTCTCACGCCTTATACAGATTGGTACTTCCCCGCCTCCTTTGGGCACAGAAAGAACTCCTCATGCTAAGGGTTCATGTGCCGGACAAGATGAACAAGGCAAGAGGCAAGGTAGCCCCGGGGCGATTGGGCGCTGCATCCTCAGACGGTACAGCGAATTTGGCCAGTCTTTAGGAAGGCAGAGGTCGACCTCTTCACCTCGGAAGACAACTCTCATTGCCTGTTGAGCTGAATCGCAGGAATGAGTCCAAGAACTACACTTCCCAGAGTGCACCAGCAGCAGCAATGTGGCTGCTTGTCACCTGTTCTGTCATTTTTACTGATTTGGAGCACTTGTTAAAAACCTGGAGCAAACTTCACTGAGAAGACACTCCAAGTTCACTTGTAGGTTCAGTCCAAAGACACCAATGGTCAGAGAAATGTTTTATTTACTTTCATGGTGTTTGGAATGCTGTATAACGTGTTAAAGATATGTTTAATTGATGTGTAGATTGGTTTAGTAGCAAATTGCAGCATTGACTTGTTAAATGGGTTCTTTATTCCATGTAAAGGCTTAAATGAGTAATTCTTCATAGGATACATGACATCTTTAATTAAATGTTTAAACAATTAAAATTCATTAAATATTTAATTGAAATGTTTAATTGAAATGGTAAAATTTGTTCTCTGTTTTCAAAGGTTTACAACATAATTTAACTAACAACATAATTTAACAAGTCCATATTAAATGATTAATTGACTAATTGATTAAATTGATTAAAGAAAGTTCCAGAGAGAATATGCTGTAACTTTTCAGTTTTTCTTCATTCCTGAATGTATGCACGTAATCTGTAGGCTACATTATGTGCAAGAATGTGTGCTCCATCCATGTGCAGCAATGTAGCAGCAAATTAGTTTCGAGCGGAGATTAACAAACTGTACATCTTACAATATGCTTAAACCTCATGCAATCCCTTATTATGTTTAATGCGTGAGTTGGCATTATTTGTGCTCATGACGGGGCGGTAGCGGAGCGTCAAGTGAAAACAGAAAATCCGCTCATAGCTCTAGACAAAATCACGTCTTACGCTTATATACTCGGTCTCAAACACTTCAGTGCACTTTGAATGGAACATATAGCCTACAATACGTTCACTTCAAACAATCATGGAGGAATATCCTATGATGTCCACTTCACAGGGCACTTACGTTTGAATAGAACAAATGTCTGGAGCCATGAGAGAAACATTCTAAATGTGCAGAGCAGGGGGGCTAGGACTGAAATTGAACCGCTGCTTTAGGTAAGCTGTTACATGGAGAAACGAAACTACTCTGCTGTGCGCACCTGAGACTGTTATTGAAAACACCGCTTTATGCTGGACAGTATTTATTTATCGCCAGTTGTTCAAATCATGGTAATCTAATACGGTTTTAATGATAATAAAAATGTGTAATGGTAATACTAGCCGTGGCGAATTTTATCATGATTTATCGTCAAACCGGTAATCGTCACATCCCTAAAATCGACTTTTTCAGCGTAATATTTACAGATACTAATCCATATCGCGATTTAATTAAAATGTCATGACATACTTTTGATTTAATTCATTAAAAGATTTACACATTCTGTGGATTCCGTTTTGATGACTGGATTCCATGATTCCGTACACGTTTTCCGCATCTCAGAAATCATAAGGCCCTACATCTCTGTGTAAAAATAAGATAATGATGCTGCCATCTTTCTGTCAAATTTAGTTGATTTGACACGGCATGACCCTGCAGCCAATAAATGTCCCACTTTAAAAAGTATGGCACATCTGTTACTCACCCAGTCTCTCCAGTACTACAGTTGCATTGGCTGAAAGTCCCCCAGCAAACACCTTACACATGTAAACTCCTTTATCCTCAGTTCTGACGCTCTTCAGTCTGAGAGAGAAGTTTCCTTTGGGGATTTCAGCAGGGAAGAGCTCAACTCTGTCTCTGTATCGCTCATTTGATGAATGTCCCTCATTGTCTTGGTAGAGCAGAACCTGAATATCTTCATCTGTTTTCGTCCATGTAACCTCTTCAAAGTCTCCAGGTGGGATGTGAGAGTCTACAGAGCAGCTCAGAGTGACGTCTTCACCCACAGATGCAGATATGGAGCGACTCGATCCTGATACTCTCAAACGCTCTGAGAGAACAAACAGTGTAAAAATACATTCTGTTATTAGTTTCTGTAAAATCACAATGCAACTGAAGGAAGGAGCTCATGTTTTCAATACTCACCAGCATTAACTTTTATTTGAACCACAGTCTCACCAGACTCTTGCTGAATGTAAACTTTACATTTATACTGTCCCTCATCTTCAGCTCTCAGATTGTCCAGACGGAGGGAGAAGTTTCCATGTTGAATCTGATCAGTGAAGAAATGAGCTCTATCCTGATAATCCTGCTGCTGGGATTCTGTTCGACTCTCACCGTCCTGATACAGATGAACTAAAGTCTCAGAGTCTGTTCTTCTCCATTCCACTTCCAGATCCTTCACTGATAAAAGTTCATCAACAGAACAGGGCAAAACCACTGAGGATCCCAGAGGAGCAACCAGAGGACCAGAGGGGCCAAGTACAGTCAACCCTGAAAACAATGTTTTCCCCAAAGGGAAAGAGAAAAATGAAATGCAGATAGAAAAATTGATAATAACATTATTAGCTGTCAAAATTTGCTTCCTTATTTTATCTAATGTAGCCTATTATAAAATGATGTACTTTTTAGTTTGAAAGTAAGCACTGATGTCAACTCAATTTCACCAAGGTCCACTAACATAAAAATCTCTAGACTCCCAACTAATTTGTGTGTGTGTGAGAGAGAGAGAGAGAGGTTTAATGTGAATGTGAAATGTGAAATGTGAAAGTGACATTCAGCCAAGTATGGTGAACCATACTCAGAATTTGTGCTCTGCATTTAACCCATTCGAAATGCACACACACAGAGCAGTGAACACACACACACACACACACACACACACACACACACACACACTGTGAGCACACACCCGGAGCAGTGGGCAGCCATTTATGCTGCGGCGCCCGGGGAGCAGTTGGGGGTTCGATGCCTTGCTCAAGGACACCTAAGTCGTGGTATTGAAGGTGGAGAGAGAGCTGTTCATGCACTAACCACCCACAATTCCGTCCGGCCCGAGACTAGAACTCACAACCTTTTGATTGGGAGTCCAACCCTCTAACCATTAGGCCACGACTTTGAACCAATAAATCTAAATAACACTTTAAGGTTTTAAAACAATTTGAATTTGGAGATAATTTTATATCTTATATTAAGTTGTTGTATTCAAATGCTTTTGTGATGGTTAAAGCAGGTGGAGGATTACACCAGTTTAACAAGACTTTATTATTTACATAATACAGTCATTATTCACAACATCAAATACTCGTTGATCAAATAAAAAAATAAAAAATTCAGAACCAACTGGCCCTCATGAATTTCACACAAAACATTTTTAAGACACCAAATATCATCAAAACAGCCCTCATTTTTTATAAGATTGTAATATACAAACTCTATGTTCAACCTTCCAGCTACAAGGTTCTTGAACATTAATTCAGCATCAGTACTAAGACGATTTAGCCCTTGATTCTTTCTCGTCTTCCAAATTGCTAATTTCGCAGTGCCAATCAAGTAATTTAACAAACATGCTTTCCTTCTGATTAAGAATCTGTACATCACACTCCCAATAAACACTTCATCTAACAATTTCTCATCAAATGCTTGAAACCATCTATCAAGAAGATTAAAAAGACCTTTCAACCTATTACTTCTTAAAAACAAATGTTCCAAATCTTCTACCATTCCACAAAATCTACACTCCCCACCCACTGCCGGATTCAGGTGTGCCACGTGTCTGTCTGTAGCTATCGCCCCGTGAATAAGCCTCCACTGCAGATCAGCAGTGCGCTTCTCTGTGGGAGGCTCATACAGGGCTCTCCACCTGTCCCTCACAAGGAAGTCTGGCTTCAACAAACCTGGCCACCTGGAGGCTTTCTGTCCTTTAAGAGAGTTCTGGTATAAAACTTTGACTGTGGAGTAATATATTGCTTTTTTGGATGCAGACTCAAAATATTCTAGCTGCGGGGTTTTAAAAGATAGAAATGACCCCACATCTTCATCTTCATTTTCCAGTTCAATTTTGCTGAAGATGCCTTCTCATATTTTCTAATAATTCCCGTTAAAATGTCAATGTCATTTTGACTTGTGATAAAAACTGTGATATCATCCGCATAGGCAGATAATCACACCCTACTATTACTATTTATGCCAGGAAGTAAAATTCCATTCAGATCTCTCCTTATCCTACACAACAATGGTTTAATAGCCAAACTATACAGTTGTCCAGAGAGTGGGCAACCCTGCCTAATACCCCTTGAGACCGGTATCGGTGCACTTAATCCTCCACCTGCTTTAACCATCACAAAGACATTTGAATACAACAACTTAATATAAGATATAAAATTATCTCCAAATCCAAATTGTTTCAAAACCTTAAAGTGTTATTTAGATTTATTGGTTCAAAATGATCAGACGTATTGCATTCCCAAAAGGTCAGTCATGGACAATCTCTTTTTATTAAGGGATGTAATTGATTTTAACCAATTTTAATAATTTAAACCTGGGTATTCTTTGATTAGACCAAGAGAAAGCATTCGATCGGGTTGACCATGTGTATCTTCTTAACCTATTTGCTAAACACTTTGACAGTATTTTGTAGTCCAAACATACTAGAGAAACTGGTCTCCAATTCTTTAGAAGACCTAGATTTCCTTTTTTTGGAAGCAAAGACAATACAGCTCTTTGGCAGCTTATAGGAAGGGTTCCACTTTTGATGCTTTGAATGAGAACTTCATACAGATCTTGTCCTAATATATTCCAAAAAGCTTGGTAAAACTCAACTGTCAGTCCATCAATACCCGGAGAACGTCCTCTTGATAGCTGTTTCATTGCTTCTGTAATCTCCTGAAAAGTTATTTGACTGTCTAGTGATTTTCTCCCCTCTTCTTCCACCTGAGGTAAATCACTCAGCAACTCAGAAACACTCTCAACGTCACAGTTCTCAGCGTCATACAAGTTTTTATAAAAGTTAGCTGCCAGCTTCTTTATTTCCACCGGGTCTGACGTTACAGTCCAATCAAGTCGTTGAAGATGATATATTTGCTTTTGTTGTGAGCTTTTCTTTTCAAGGTTGAAAAAGAATGATGTAGGAGCGTCCATGTCTTTAATAGAACAGATTCTCGCCCTTACAATTGCTCCTTTCACTTGCTCCTGTAATAACGAGCCAAGTTCTTTCTTTTTCTTGTTCAACAGCTCACTCTGCCCAGTTCCATTATTATTAAAAATAGTACTTTCCATTCTTTGAATATTTTTCTCCAAGCTTTCTACTGCAAACTTCACCCTTGATGTATTATATGAACTGTAATTTTGACAAAATATTCTTATATTTACTTTTCCTACATCCCACCACTGACACATCTTGTAATAATTTAACATTAAGATGCCAAAAAATAATTTGGCTTTGTAATTGTTTTCATATTTAAATCAAATAAAACCAAGTGGTGATCTGAAAACCCAACAGGTAAAATAACAGCATTCATCACCTTATTATTCCATGCTTTATCAATATAAAATCTGTCTAGTCTTGCCCCACTAACCCTATTATCAGATGCTTTAACCCAAGTATACTGTCTAATCCCTAAATTTATTTTCCTCCAAATATCAGTCAAATTAAGCTCTTTTATTATTTTTAATAATACCACACTTGACTCATTATGAGGTTCCTCCCCATTCCTATCAATTATAAAATAACAGTACAGTTCCAGTCCCCTCCAATGATAACACACACCTGATCTCCAATTTTTTGAATAGCATTTTTTAGTTTCATAAAAACCTCCACACACTCAAGCCCAATATTTGGTGCATATACATTCACAAGCACAAACACAGTTCCTTTATATTCTATATGCACTAATAAAACTCTTCCCTTTACAACTTCTTCTACAACTAAAATATTTACATTAATATTTTTTGAGAATAATATGGCTACACCAGAACTCAAATTTGTCCCATGGCTTAGCACACACTTTCCTTCCCACCATCTATCCCATTCCAACTCATTTTCTGTAGTAGAATGTGTCTCTTGTAAAAAAACAATATCCACCTTCTTAATTTTAAATAATTCTGACACCATTGCCAAATTGTTTCCATCCCTACCCCCATTTATATTTAAGGACCCTGCTCTCAAAAACTTCATAAAAAGGGAAAACAAAATAAACAGGACAGAAAAAGAGTGAAAGGACAAAGAAAAGCTGACACCTTGTGTGTTTTAATCATTTTGTGAAGTGTTCGCCTTACTCTTTCTTAACTTCGTTAACCGGAATCTTTTCTGCTTGCTAAGAACCTCATGACTAAAGTTTCTTTGTAACAATTCACAGAAACTATAAATTTCTTTATGTCTGGGAAGAAATCTTTGACTTCCACAGTCTTTCCAAAAGTTGCATCTAGAAAGTCATTTATTTCTTGCAGTGTATATGTGTCCTCCATGATTTGTGAACCAATATCTTGAATTTCAGAGACATTATCATCATCTCCCATTTCAGAACCAGTACACACTCCAACACTGTTAAATACTTCAGAATCATCAGTTTGAACCATTTCAACATTTATTTTATTTTTCCTTTGGTGACATCATCAGTCATCACACTGCTTTCCTCGATTTTAGATACATCATTTTGTCCAATAGAAATCTCCTTTTCCTCAATATCATCGTTCTGATCATTACTGTCAATCAAATCAGCATTAACAACACGTTCCTTTCCTCTATAACCGGAGCTAATACTTTCTCATGACTTGTTTCCTCAGTATTACTCTGAACATGCTCATTTTGTTCCTGAACATCTTCAGCAGCAGCACTATGTTCAGATGTCTCTTCCTGTCTATCCTGGGCCTTATGAGGGCACGCAATCCGTTTATGATTTATATCAAAGCATCTCATGCTGCCAGTGTTAGCGTAAACCATATACGTTTTTCTCTCGTGGCCAACTCTAAACGACACATTCAACTCCGGCTGATTCAAAAACATAAACACTTGCCTCCTGAAAGACATAACGTGCTTCAAAGCTTCGTTTCTGCATCTCAGTGGAAGAGTTCTAATCCCACTCGCAAACTTTCCATATCTCGCTAACGCTCTTTCAATTTCATCAATATGAATGAAAGGGGGAACGTTAGACACGGTGATACGGGTCGTTGGCGTTACCAGCGGTGAAATGGTAAGGAAATCTCCACCTACCACAATTCCTTCACTTATCAGCCGATTTGCTAGTCCCTCCTTCTTTACAAACACCACTACCGCCTTGTTCATCCTCGACGCCGAAGAAATGTTTTCGTATCCGATCATTTCTCCAACCACCAGTAACACATCCTCCACCGTCACGCCTTGAGCAGGCACACACCTGATGCCATGACGGAGCGACACAGGTGACACCAGCACGTCCGCGGCCGCGGGGTGAGACGCCATCTCAGTGCCGCTAAAATTTGTCTTTGCTTCTTTGTTCAAAAAGTATTCCTTCTTCTAATCATCTATGTGCAGTAGAAAATAGAAATACGAAAAAAAAAAAAAAAAAAAACGAAAAAACTCCTGTACTCCTCATGAAACCCTCACACACACCTCAAATGCCCCCAGCGTGCACCGGAAGAGGAAGAGGAAGAGAGAGAGAGAGAGAGAGAGAGAGAGAGAGAGAGAGAGAGAGAGAGAGAGAGACAGACAGCCTGCCTGGCCCTGCTGAAACAGTACTGTGAGGAGTGGACACTGACAGTAAACCTGGACAAAACCAGAGTCATGGTGTTTCAGAAGAAGGCCAGGTCTGAGGGAAACAGATACCAGTTTAATTTATGGAGAAGAAGCCCTGGAGCACAGCAGCTGCTACAATTACCTGGGCATCGAAATCTCAGGGGGCTTCAGTCTGGCTGTGAAGGCCCTAAATGAGAGGCCCGGAGGGCATTTTATGCCATCAAATCACGGTTTGGCCCATTAAAACTATCAATTAATACATGAATCAAATTATATCCCGGAATCATTAAACCAATCCTACTGTACGGGAGTGAAATTTGGAAACCAGTAATAAAGGTAAAAATTGGGACAAAAGTTTAATAGAAAGAACACAATTGGATTTGCAAAAAAACATTCTAAGGGTAAACGGAGTCACTTCTAGCAATGCCTGCAGAGCTGAGCTGGGCTTATTCTGCTTACACATGGAAATACAAAAAAGAGCAGTTCTGGCACCTGGCTCAATCTGACACTCAATCTGTTCAATATAAAGCCCTTTTTGCCAATGAATCCCCACGCCAACACAGTTTATCATCCTCTAAATACAATCATGCTTCAACTGATGAAGGAAACTCAAACTGAGTCTGACTCCAATCACAACCCCAACAATCTGAAGTATAATTATGACAAATTTGACATCCAAACCAAACTCAAGTGTTATTCGGCATTAAATGTAACAGGCAAATTAATTATCAAAGAATTAAAAGAAAGACAAATCCTTTCAAAATATTGACTCAGTAACCATGACTTAGAAATAGAAAAAAGGAAGACATAAAAAAACCCTGGATACAGAGAGAGCAGCGACTGTGCTAACACTGTGACCTGAATCAAATAGAGGATGAGACACTTTCTTCTTGTCTGCCCCAAATACACAACTACAAAACAAATATTCTTTCCACAATATGAAGTATTGTACAGTATAATTTATTTTTTTCTCTGGATGACTAGCTCAAGCTAACTGCAAAATATACACCATACGAAATGGTTAATTAATTTGCTTTATTTGACATCCTTCATTGTATATAATTGTAATTATTATGCTGTTGTTATTTTTATTTCATTGTAATTATTCATTTATTTTCTCTCATATATTACTCTTTTTTTTCTTTTGTGTCTCCTTTTTTACTTTAATGGTGTAATCATATTCTGTATTTGTACACAGCTAGTAACACAAAAGTTATGCCAATAAAGAAACTTGAAATTGAGAGAGAGAGAGAGAGCAAGAGAGTGAATAATGTTCTTTTGGTTCACACTGCATGATTTTAACCCTGATTGTCTGTCACCAACAGTTTTAAATTGTCAACAAATGCCTGAAATCATACGGAAATCGGACGACACCGCAAGTCCACCAAAATGTTTTTCCTGAATGTACCGAGTGTTCAGGCGTTTTTTCTTGGTGCCAGTTGAACGTTCAACTGAGTAAAACGCTCCACTCAGCAGCGTTGCCACTTTCTAGTCAGCCAACCAATTGGAGCCGAGACTAATACAGACCAACCATAAATAGGGTTTCAAAAAGGTGAACATTTCCAGTAAATTGCTGAAATATTACTGAAAGTTTCTGGAAATTTACTGAAAAATTAACAGCCTTCTTGTAGTACAAATGAACAACAGAGTACAAGTTATTATCGCTTGTCTCGGAGTATTCACATCTTTACCAAATTTAATTGCCGTACTACCATTATATTGTTCTAAAAATTAATGCTTGGAGAAACATTTAATTTCTTAATATTCCTGTCAGTGAAGCAGAGTCCTGGAGTGTGAAATGTGTTTTGACTGGAAATAACATCGGAAATTACCTACAGATGAGAGATACAGGGCAAGAGAAAGTTCACTGAGAGGAGTCATAGACCTACAGCCAATAAACGTTCAGGGGGACGAGTCATAATAGACCTACAGCTAATGAGAGAGCAGATACAGGGCAATGGAGAGTCTGCACTCACATTTTATTGAGTTGTCCAGTTATCAAAATGTGTGTGGCAAAGTTGCGTAATGCACTGGACAGTGCAGAGTGAATGCATTTACACTATAGTTCTTATTGAGGGTTAACAAGGGATTAGATGTTGATAATTTATAAAAGACACTTTTGTTATAGCAAGTAACGCCAGGAGAAATTAGGATCAGGTGTTGATGGTTATATATTGACTGGTCTCATTCAGAGTCTAAAGCTGAATAATTATAAAATATTATGAACAAAATATCTATGTATCTACTCTTAGATTTTATGATTTTGATTATTGATGCACTATAAAACCAAAACAAACCCACAGTGGTGATGACATTAGTAACCCATCCAAAGATACTTTCAGCTTTATTATGTTTAATAACAATATCGCCATTTTTACAGTGAGAGAAGGGAATTGGTCTTATAGTATTAGCACTAAAAGATACATAGATATTGTCTGTGCTGGATTTGAGTTTAATCTGTAAGCCAATAGTGTTAAAGTTTACGGCCCATCTTTAAGTGGAACAGGCAGCTTTCGTGACTGATTGTAAAGAATTTCCAGTCCATTACCTGCAGAAACACACTTGACCCAGAGCTGAAGTTTAGACATGCGGACAGGCAGAGGAGATATATAGGAAAAACACAGATGATTTTCTATTTTATATCATACAAATACGGAAATAGCTTCCACTGTTATGCTGATGATACTCAGCTATATATCTCAACGAGATCAGATGAAACTTCCCAATTATCTAAGCTAACAGATATTTATTATTGGACCAAAAAACACTACACAGAATCTTGTAGATTACAATCTGCAACTAGACGGATGTACTGTTACTTCCTCTACAGTCAAAAATCTGGGTGTTATATTAGACAGCAACTTGTCTTTTGAAAATCATATTTCCAATGTTACAAAAACTGCATTCTTCCATCTTAGAAACATTGCCAAGCTACGAAACATGTTATCTGTTTCTGATGCAGAAAAGCTAGTTCATGCATTCATGACCTCTAGACTGGACTATTGTAATGCACTTCTAGGTGGTTGTCCTGCTTCTTCAATAAACAAGCTACAGGTCGTCCAAAATACAGCAGCTAGAGTCCTTACCAGGTCAAGAAAATATGATCATATTACCCCAATTTTACAGTCTCTGCACTGGATACCTATTAAGTTCCGTATCAGTTACAAATTATCATTACTTACCTATAAGGCCCTAAATGGTTTAGCTCCTGAGTACCTAACTAGCCTTCTACCACGCTACAACCCATCACGCACCCTAAGGTCACAAAACGCTGGACTTTTGGTCGTTCCTAGGATAGCAAAGTCCACTAAAGGAGGTAGAGCTTTCTCACATTTGGCTCCCAAAACTCTGGAATAGCCTTCCTGATAATGTTCGGGGTTCAGACACACTCTCTCTGTTTAAATCTAGATTAAAAACACATCTCTTTCACCAAGCATTCGAATAATGTATCTCTTAAATTGTGAGTGTAGTTGCATCTGATCAAAGTGCACTATTATTCATTCGCTTGGGTTAAACTAATTTTAGTTTGTTGGTTCAGCAGCTATACTAATGATGTCTCTGTTTGTTTCTCTGTTTCTCCTGGATCTTCATCCCGTGGTAACTAGGATTTACACAAGCTCCAGTCTGGATCCAGAACACCTGAGAAGAGATGATGCTGACCCTCAGAGGACCCCAGATGATGCTAACCCTGAATCAACAAACAGAACTAACAATTATTGCTACAAGTGTGACTGCATCATATGATAATTATTCATTATTAATAATATTAATAATGTTCATCGTCTGGCTGACTACGTCTTGTATTATTTTTTTCTAAAAACCCTGTCATACGCGCACAAGCTGACAGGCACCAATTAGAAGCTACTACTAAATATTGTAAAACATAATTTTCTGTAAAGTTCCTTTGTAACAATTTTTTTTTGTATTGTAAAAAGCGCTATACAAATAAACTTGAACAAATATCAATGCATATAATTTATAATAATAACAATTATTCTGTTTGTGCCTAAGGTATGAGCCCTTTATTGGAGATCTGACACTGGTCTTGATTACACTGCTGTCATCTTTTATCTCAAATGGGTTTAATTCACTATTATAACTGTGTGGATTATTTATATTTATACACACAAGATTCCCAATATGTGCATGTGCACATTAATTTGTTCTTAACCTCCCCAGCAGAGGGGTTTAAATCAAATGTACAAATCCCTGTGGGTATTTGTCAAATTCAGTTCTGTTTGTTTCTTTTGCACTTCACAAGCAAACAGTGTTTATGAATCATTGACAGAAATTCATTCACTTTTATTGTAATAGAAAATAAAAACAGGTTGTAAAAGCTGGGTCTAATCAGGTAACCAGGAAATATGACCTGATTAAAATGTCAAAGTACAACACAGACAGACACACCTCAACATGACAGTAGCTGACACGAATGTTACCAAACCAATGATAATCAAATCTAAACATCTCTAGCTCTGCTCTCTCTGGACCTTGAGCTTCAAGAGGTGCATCATGGGAAGCATTTAAACACTGCATTTCCTTTACTCTCTGCTCATCCACAGAAATATTCTTAATTAAAAGTTTAGTTGCAAAAAGAAATACATATTTGTTCATTTTGTTAATTGTGTGCCCTTTTTTCACAAACATTAGATTAAAGAGAAAAAATAATTAAAGTACAAACTATTGAATAATTTCAGAATGATGAGCACAAATATAATCATCTTTGACTCTTCAAAATCAAACTTAATAAAAAAAGAGATAATTCTGGTGCATCCAGACCTGTGATACTTTACCGTTTAGCTTAAGTCATCAAGCAAAATCATGCTGAACATACACGAGTAAAGCAGGAGAGATTCATCTAAAGGTGCTCTTAATATCTACTAACTAAAACACATCATTGATTTTACACACTACTGAAGGAGGAGACATGATCTTGTTCTTCACTATTAGGTACAAATAATTACATTTTAATTAAACATTTTGTAACGTAGTCCATATGTAAGAACAAACTCATTTCAAGCATTTAAGCAGAAGCCTCCACAGAAAAGGATTTTTAAGATCATGACCAAAATATATTCAATTCAAATGTGTCCAAAACCTTAACTGATGTTGTAAGTTTGCTGAAATGTTGAGGGAACATAATTAACGAAGTGTCATGTCTTGCCTTTAGAATAAAGAGAAAAACAATGTACATACCGTCAGATATAACTGGAATTACAGTCACAAACATGAACAAAAGCAGCTCCATGTTCAGCTGAAGCAGAGACGATCATCTCTCTGACGTTAAAGTGAAAGTAATCTGCTGCAGTGAAGACAGTATGTTTAAACCTGTACTGCTTTCTTCCTTGTGACTGACAAAGAAATATGAAACTGCAGCTCATCCAATCCTGTTATGATTAAATGAAAAAACATCATGAAGGGTGTAAAAAAAAAAAAAAAAGAAGAAGAAGAAAAGCATCTGTAAAGAGAGTATAATCTGAAACTGCAAATTTTTTTGAAGATCAAAAATTAGCAGAAATTTTACCCTGAATTAAAAATGTGTTAGTTGAAATAATAACATAATTATTTTGCTGATGGATGCTTACTTTGAAAGGTTATATTATTAATTTGCTTGTTTGGACTCTATATGACTGAATCCAGATCTGAATAAACAGAAGCTGGAGAACACCACTGAGCAGTTTCTACATGAGGATCAAGATCTTCAAACCCTAGCTCTAATGTGTGGAATCAGAAGTGTGCATAACAACATCTGAAGAACTGAGGAGGAAAAACAATCAGTCTATTCTGAGAATAACGAAGAAACAAAACCAGACATGTATGAACAAAACCACTGAGAGTTGAGATATTTGAAGTTTACACACAGTCTTAATGTACACAAAACTTTGTGTACTAGTCGCCATACCAGCACTATATAGAGAAAAACATCGGGCCAAAATTATAATAAAAAAAATATATTATTTAAAATTATTTTATTGGTGGCATGTTAAAATTACACTAAGATGACGTCGTTGTCCGCGGCATGTCGTCTGCTGCACTCTTTCTCATTTTTAAATGTTATGACTCTATGTCTGTCCCTAATAATTACAGACTGGAATATGTTGCTGGTTTATGTTTGCCAAACACTGCTGTTAAATATCATCATGGCTATCGACTCTGCCAAGAGTGACACTGGTGTGCCCCGTCGATTTCCCTTCCCTGGCCACTCACACCTCCATGTGTAGCAGGTATGTATTTAGGAAATGATTTTGTGATTCCACGTGCCATGACCATATTTGGGGCTTCCTGCTGCCACGCTCACTTGGTGGTTGGTGCACTATGTGCTTCCCAGTCTGCATGAGACGTCACAGTGGTTGAACTCATGTAACAGATGAATTCACATGATATATCTGTATGATTGTGATCTAAAGCCCCTCTGTCTCTGTGATGAACACTCAGATGTTTCATTGATAATTTTTTCTTTACTTAAGTTTCTTTTTAATATCTGTAATTGCTGCCGCATGCTGGTTTATATGCTGCACAAGGGTTAATTTAGAGCAATTTTTGTCAATTTTAATTTTATAGATTACATTTATTGTAGAAGAAAGGAAAAAAAGTCAATTACATGAAGTATTGTGATTGGAATAGCTGATTCTGATACGGAGGGGTCTAATAGTCAGAACAGTATGGGAAGAGGGAGAGGGGTACTGAGGTTTGCTCATACACATCAGATTAGTGGGGCTGATAAAATAGGTCCACTTCTCTCAACCTCTATTCACACAAGAAGTGTTGATGTGCAGACACCCATTGTGTCTCAGTCTTGTGCCGTTTCTAATGATTCTGTGCAATTATCTGATTTGAATGCTGTGCCAGTGAACCTGATTAATGAATGGCTAGAGTACGTGGTACAGCAACTGGCTGCACACTGCGATACAAAACATTCCCTCGTGTTTCAAGACAGCTGACAGAACTGACACTTGACTAATAGGGTCATTGTTGAATTGTCAAAAAATGTTTTATAATTTGCACTACTTTAAGTATTTTAAACCATTTGGTACTCGCGCGCTCCAAAGGCTGTATTATGTGCCCTCCCAGTCACATCCAAAGTTTGTGTGTATAAAACCGCCTCGCGAGTATTATGTAAGTAATTTTTCATAGTTTGTGGAGCTTAAGCAACCAAATACACACAATATGATATTTGATGTACTCATGCAATTTATTGTTGTAGTACATTAAAGTATTCTTCAAGTGAAAGTGTGTGCATGTGTCATTTTAATTTAAGGATTTTTGTGCTTTTAAAATTCCATTATTCCAAAAATAGCTTTATAACAAACTAATAGTATATTAGTAATGTAATTCTAATGAGCTAAAATCTATTGAAAAGGTTCTTGAAGAATATTAAAGTGAGACTTAATTCTAAATGTACTTCAAGAAGCATAAATAAATAATGTAAAGAAGCACAATTAAATTACACTAAAGATACATTATAAATATTAAAATGTATTCAAATAGCTTAACATTAATCTTAAGCATATCTTAAAGAACACTGAACATACTTAAGTTGTTCGAGAGTAACACATTCACTATGCACTTAGAACAGTATAATATAAATATAATAAGTGGATAGATATTAGTACAACTTGAGTATTTCTTTTTTACCTGGAAGCACTTTCAGGAAATACAGGACTGATGGAGTGATGGAGAAGCACTTGCTGATAACTAACAGAGTTAGCTGATTTCTTTCCTGTGATCTGGTTCTTATGTGCTCTGGTTCTCCTGTGAGTGTCAGTCACATAAAAAAAGTTAACAGCTTAAGTCATTTGTGGATTAATGCTTATTGGAGACACGAACCGTTTAAAATGATTCAGTTCGATTTGGTTACATCGAATGATTCGTTCACGAACTGGATATCACAAACTGCTTTGATTTAAACTCTCTCGCACAACAGACAAGGAAGAGAAGACAATGCTGAATAAAGTCATCATTTTGCTATTTTTGGAACAAATGTATTTTCGATTCTTCAAAACATTCTAACGGACCCTCTGTTGTCACATGGACTACTTTGATGATGTTTTTCTTACCTTTCTGGACATGGACAGTAGACCGTACACACAGCTTCAATGGAGGAACTGAGAGCTCTCGGACTAAATCTAAAAATATCTTAAACTGTGTTCCGAAGATAAACGGAGGTCTTACGGGTTTGGAACGACATGAGGGTGAGTTATTACAGTTTTTTTCAATCACTAACAAGCGCTTAACCATACTTCAGATACTTTTTCTAAACTATTAACACAGACTCAAACTTACAAAACACAATTGGCCAAATGGATAATTTTCTTCTCAAAAACACATTTTGTTAAATATATACTAAATCTTAATTTCAAAATAGAACACATCTTTCTCTGCACACACCAACTTTACCAAAACACTGGAAATCTGACTCAAAATTAAATTATTCTGTCAAAGAATAACACTTGTTTTCACCTCACAAGGTACATGCAGTCAATCAAGGTACACCGGGTTTCAAAATACTGGCTATTGTTGACATTACAAAAACTGCATAGACTTTTCAGTCTCAGTTTTACAGGTATTTGCATGCAAAACATGCAATTCACTGTTTTACACTAAATTTATTGGTGGGGGGGGGATTAAAATAAAAACAATCTCTCACTGCTCCTCTCACTGCTCCTGCTCCTCTCACTGCTCCTCTCACTGCTCCTGCTCCCTTCACTGCTCCTCTCACTGCTCCTGCTACTCTCACTGCTCCTGCTCCTCTCACTGCTCCTCTCACTGCTCCTGCTCCCTTCACTGCTCCTCTCACTGCTCCTGCTACTCTCACTGCTCCTGCTCCTCTCACTGCTCCTCTCACTGCTCCTGCTCCCTTCACTGCTCCTCTCACTGCTCCTGCTACTCTCACTGCTCCTGCTCCTCTCACTGCTCCTCTCACTGCTCCTGCTCCCTTCACTGCTCCTCTCACTACTCCTGCTCCTCTCACTGCTCCTGCTCCCTTCACTGCTCCTCTCACTGCTCCTGCTACTCTCACTGCTCCTGCTCCTCTCACTGCTCCTCTCACTGCTCCTGCTCCCTTCACTGCTCCTCTCACTACTCCTGCTCCTCTCACTGCTCCTGCTCCCTTCACTGCTCCTCTCACTGCTCCTGCTACTCTCACTGCTCCTGCTCCTCTCACTGCTCCTGCTCCTCTCACTGCTCCTCTCACTGCTCCTGCTCCTTTCACTGCTCCTCTCACTGCTCCTGCTACTCTCACTGCTCCTGCTCCTCTTACTGCTCCTATCACTGCTCCTCTCACTGCTCCTCTCACCGCTCCTGCTACTCTCACTGCTCCTGCTCCTCTCACTGCTCCTCTCACTGCTCCTGCTCCTTTCACTGCTCCTCTCACTGCTCCTGCTACTCTCACTGCTCCTGCTCCTCTCACTGCTCCTCTCACTGCTCCTCTCACTGCTCCTGCTCCTCTCACTGCTCCTCTCACTGCTCCTGCTCCCTTCACTGCTCCTCTCACTGCTCCTGCTACTCTCACTGCTCCTGCTCCTCTCACTGCTCCTGATCCTCTCACTGCTCCTCTCACTGCTCCTGCTCCTTTCACTGCTCCTCTCACTGCTCCTGCTCCTCTCACTGCTCCTGCTCCTCTCAATGCTCCTATCACTGCTCCTCTCACTGCTCCTCTCACTGCCCCTGCTCCTCTCACTGCTCCTGCTCCTCTCACTGCTCCTATCACTGCTCCTCTCACTGCTCCTCTCACTGCTCCTGCTCCTCTCACTGCTCCTGCTCCTCTCACTGCTCCTGCTACTCTCACTGCCCCTGCTCCTCTCACTGCTCCTCTCACTGCTCCTGCTCCCCTCACTGCTCCTGCACCTCTCGCTGCTCCTCTCACTGCTCCTGTTCCTCTCACTGCTCCTCTCACTGCTTCTCTCACTGCTCCTCTCACTGCCCCTGCTCCTCTCACTGCTCCTGCTCCCCTCACTGCTCCTGCACCTCTCGCTGCTCCTCTCACTGCTCCTGTTCCTCTCACTGCTCCTCTCACTGCTCCTGCTCCCTTCACTGCATCTCTCACTGCTCCTGCTCCTCTCACTGCTCCTGCATCTCTCACTGCTCCTCTCACTGCATCTCTCACTGCTCCTGCTCCCTTCACTGCTCCTCGCACTGCTCCTGCTCCTCTCACTGCTCCTGCGGTGGTCTTACGGGTTTGGAACGACATGAGGGTGAGTTATTACAGTTTTTTTCAATCACTAACAAGCGCTTAACCATACTTCAGATACTTTTTCCTAAACTATTAACACAGACTCAAACTTACAAAACACAATTGGCCAAATGGATAATTTTCTTCTCAAAAACACATTTTGTTAAATATATACTAAATCTTAATTTCAAAATAGAACACATCTTTCTCTGCACACACCAACTTTACCAAAACACTGGAAATCTGACTCAAAATTAAATTATTCTGTCAAAGAATAACACTTGTTTTCACCTCACAAGGTACATGCAGTCAATCAAGGTACACCGGGTTTCAAAATACTGGCTATTGTTGACATTACAAAAACTGCATAGACTTTTCAGTCTCAGTTTTACAGGTATTTGCATGCAAAACATGCAATTCACTGTTTTACACTAAATTTATTGGTGGGGGGGATTAAAATAAAAACAATCTCTCACTGCTCCTCTCACTGCTCCTGCTCCTCTCACTGCTCCTCTCACTGCTCCTGCTCCCTTCACTGCTCCTCTCACTGCTCCTGCTACTCTCACTGCTCCTGCTCCTCTCACTGCTCCTCTCACTGCTCCTGCTCCCTTCACTGCTCCTCTCACTACTCCTGCTCCTCTCACTGCTCCTGCTCCCTTCACTGCTCCTCTCACTGCTCCTGCTACTCTCACTGCTCCTGCTCCTCTCACTGCTCCTGCTCCTCTCACTGCTCCTCTCACTGCTCCTGCTCCTTTCACTGCTCCTCTCACTGCTCCTGCTACTCTCACTGCTCCTGCTCCTCTTACTGCTCCTATCACTGCTCCTCTCACTGCTCCTCTCACCGCTCCTGCTACTCTCACTGCTCCTGCTCCTCTCACTGCTCCTCTCACTGCTCCTGCTCCTTTCACTGCTCCTCTCACTGCTCCTGCTACTCTCACTGCCCCTGCTCCTCTCACTGCTCCTCTCACTGCTCCTGCTCCCCTCACTGCTCCTGCACCTCTCGCTGCTCCTCTCACTGCTCCTGTTCCTCTCACTGCTCCTCTCACTGCTTCTCTCACTGCTCCTCTCACTGCCCCTGCTCCTCTCACTGCTCCTGCTCCCTCACTGCTCCTGCACCTCTCGCTGCTCCTCTCACTGCTCCTGTTCCTCTCACTGCTCCTCTCACTGCTCCTGCTCCCTTCACTGCATCTCTCACTGCTCCTGCTCCTCTCACTGCTCCTGCATTTTCTCACTGCTCCTCTCACTGCATCTCTCACTGCTCCTGCTCCCTTCACTGCTCCTCTCACTGCTCCTGCTCCTCTCACTGCTCCTGCTCCTCTCACTGCTCCTGCTCCTCTCACTGCAACTCTCACTGCTCCTCTCACTGCTCCTGCTCCTCTCACTGCTCCTGCTCCTCTCACTGCAACTCTCACTG
The DNA here is from genome assembly GCF_003368295.1 of Carassius auratus. Taxonomy (NCBI): domain Eukaryota; kingdom Metazoa; phylum Chordata; class Actinopteri; order Cypriniformes; family Cyprinidae; genus Carassius; species Carassius auratus. The sequence continues at coordinate 83,444 of NW_020523969.1, read as the reverse complement.
CTCCTCTCACTGCTTCTCTCACTGCATCTCTCACTGCTCCTCTCACTGCTCCTGCTCCCTTCACTGCTCCTCTCACTGCTCCTCTCACTGCATCTCTCACTGCTCCTCTCCCTTCACTGCTCCTCTCACTGCTCTTGCTCCCTTCACTGCTCCTCTCACTGCATCTCTCACTGCTCCTCTCCCTTCACTGCTCCTCTTACTGCTCCTGCTCCTCTCACTGCTCCTCTCACTGCATCTCTCACTGCTCCTGCTCCTCTCACTTGTAGGGGAATTTACAGTTAAAACCCAAGGACCAGATATGTTGCAATGAAGACCAGGAGTCAGAGATGAGTTCAATTAATAATAATAATTTTACTTGAAGAAAATAGTTTGCAATTTCATCAGCATATTATTAAACGTACTGCACGTTTAATAATAATAATTCCTTTGATATTATGTTTAAATATGTTTTTATATCGCTGTATTCTGAAGGAAGACTTGCATGTTATATGCCTGATAAAGCAGCGTATGAGCGTACCAGCTCTGCTTTGTTTACAGCTGTTACTGGGAAACCTCTATTTCTCACACTTTATGTCTATGCTTTAAAACATCTCCTGCTGGCAAAGAATGAATTTGCATTTCATTAATTCCGCCTGATCCACGCAGCAAACATATTTTGTTTGTTATCAAAAAATATCTACTCTAAAGGGACTTGACTGTTGTTATTGATTCTATTTGGAGTCTACCGGAAGTTAAGTTAGGTCCACAAAAGCGCTCACGCGCATTAACGTTTGTTTATGTTGATGCCATTGAAACCGTCTATACCCTGACAGAGGATACTAATTGCGTTAATACATGAGTCAACAAAATTCTGATTGGTTCCAAAACCTAGATAAAACTCTCACTTCTCTCACTGCTCCTTCTCCTCTCACTGCTCCTGCTCCTCTCACTGCATCTCTTACTGCTCCTGCTCCTGCTCCTCTCACTCCATCTCTCACTGCATCTCTCACTGCTCCTGCCACAGAAGTAATTACCACAGAAGTAATCGTCTTTGGCATATCACTTAAAAGCAAAACACCCCACCGAAACCATCTCTACGGGGCCTCGCCAATGTAAATTGCAGGAGTGCGTTGGTGGTAAAATGACAAGATCTGTAAGTGATAAGGTAATGAATGCTTTGGTTATTTGGATAGCTAAAAACTGCCGACCCATTAACATAGTAGATGACGATGGACTGCAGGACATCATTAGAACTGCTTTCGGAGACGCCTCTTACAATATGCCCTCAAGAGGAACCATCATGTCAAAAATACACACTTTGTATGATGATGAGAAGGCACGGAGGATGAACACGTTACAGCAAGCGACACACATCGCACTGACAGGGGACCACTGGACTTCTGTGAGCAATGACAACTACTTAGGCATCCATGGCCTCGGGAAGTGGGGGTGCTGGGGTGCTGCACCCCCTAGTGACGAGAGGGAGATAAAAAAAATGTAGGCCTATTAAAATATTTTGCACAATTTATAAATTCCTTATGAATATTTAGAAAATGATTTTTCACGAAGCACGTGCAACTGAGAAAGAACTGAAACTGTCGAAGTTTGCAGATAATCACAGAGGAACCTGACACTGTACAACGAGTCGGATGCACAATTTAAACTTATTTATTAACAGACAAAACATAATGAAAATATGTCTATGGCTGGTTTTATTAAATAAGCCTTCCTTTCTATTAAAACACGGGTAAAACTAAATTTTACAATGGCTTATTGTGCATGCAGATTTTATATTAAATCGAGGAATTTATAAGGAAAAGTAGATAACACTGGTTTCCTCATTCTATGTAGCCCTACTTTAGATATAAAGAACATATCTGTGTTTGTGCATCGGTGTCTGAAGTGTGTGCTGTAGCTGCAAAACCTGACTGTTCACTGTTCAGTAAAGGATAAGTGAATTAAACTGAACACAGACACCATTAACTTAAGCGAATGAAAGGCAATAAGCAGCTAAATGCATTCACACAAATAACTTTTTGAATGTTTCAATATTTATTGAAACAGATTTGTTTATTTACATGTTTCCTTGATAAAGGCCTAACATGACACAGTTGCTAGAAAATAAATGCATAGTGAGATCGTTGATGATGCTGTCAGGATCTGATGAATCAGTGTTTTGAACCGGTTCATTGAGCCGACCGTCTGAAAAGAAGTGGTTCACAGAAATGAATCAGACTTTGCATCACTATTGTGTTGTATTTACTAACATTATTCAATATTACTGTATCTGTTTGATCTACCAGTGTGAATATAAAGACCGATCATCATTGCATTAGTCACAATCATGAAGATTACCATCACTGTTCTTATGACTGAATCTGAACCTGAAAAAGACGAGAGTGTGAGAATGATTTGATGAATGGTCTTCTCACTCGCCGCTCACTACCTCATTCAGCAAGGAACTGACGTCATTCCACTACCTCATCAGTCAGTTAAATAACTGCTCTTAGTCACTTGTCACTTGTCACTTCAACCAGACTTAATAAGATATTTTTAATAAGTGATTTTTTTTTTTTGCACTAAAAAATCTTTTAACTGCACTGTTGTTCACTTCATTGATTTGCACTATATCTGTCATTTACCTTGCGCTGCTTATTTTTAACTTTTATTTTTATTATGTCTTTTTTTATCATTCCCTTATTGTATAGTTGTATCTACATTTTATATTTGATCTAGTTATTTTTTAGGCTTTAATGTTAATGTTAACTGTATGCACCAGGGTCTGAGAGTAACGCAATTTGGATTCTCTGTATGTATGTACTGTACATGTGGAATTAACAATAAAGCAGACTTGAACTTGAACTTGAATAACACTTAGATACTGACAGAAACAGATCAGATCAGAGGTTAAACTGACTGACAGAGAAACATCTGAACACAGATCACTGAACAATCAAATCATTCATTTCTCCTGGAGACAGAGAGAGCACGATGACTTATTAATAAATGAATAAATGATAACTGATTGATCCATCTGACCATCAGTGATAGTAAAAATACTCAAAACAGTAAATACACTACAGATTAATACTTACTGCTGAATACTTTCATTAAAACCCAACAACTCTTTCAGTTCTTTAGAAATGATTGATTACATCACAAATTTACAACATGACAACACAACACAAACTTTATTAATCCAATAAATGATTTTATTTAATTCAAAAGCTCTTCTGAAACTTCAGCTGTTCTGATGTGTGTTTGTGCTCATGGTTCATCGTGTGTGTGTGTGTGTGAGTGTGTGTGTGTGTGTGTGTGTGTGTGTGTGTGTGTGTGTGTGTGTGTGTGTGTGTGTGTGTAAAAGTAAGGTGTGTGTGTTTGTGTGTTTATATAAAAGAACAACGGCAAGAAAATAAAACGTGTGTCTATGATTTTACTTTGAATTTATATGTCAAAATATTTGTGTGTCACAAGTGTATGTGTGCATGTTTAGCTGTGTGTGTGTGTGTGTGTGTGTGTGTGTGTGTGAGATACATTATTTAATAAATTACATGGAGTAAGGGCCAGATTTACTAAACAGGATATTAGTGATCAATTAATGATCACATTACAGTAATGTGTTTCTGTAAACACTGACGATCAATATAACAGAGATACTGATACGGTTAAACAGAGATCAGATCATTATTCAGCAGATACTTACAGTGCAGTCTATCATAGCATCTGTTAAACCATCTGAACACACACACACACACACACACACGCACGTTCAGTGTCTTGCTCAAGGACACCTCAGTCGTGGTATTACCAGCCTGAGACTCGAACCCACAACCTTAGAGATAAGAGTCAAACTCTCTAACCACTAGGCCACGACTTCCCCACAATTTTAAAATTAAATGATGATAATGCAAGGCAAGAGAACAGCATAACTGTTACGTATTTTTAGCAGAATTCATTGAGTGAGTGATTCGTCAGTGTGATTCATAGATTAAGTGTTTCAAATGCAGGCAATTACATACACAATTTTTTTTTTTTCTTTTTACCATTTTTTGGGGGGTTCTTGCTTTTCCTTGCTAGTCGGATACAAAACTTCCATTTAAACGACAGTTAAATTAGTCGTTGTGCACATCCCTACAATAAACACATACAGTAGTTGTCTGAGCGTCTCCAGTGTTTGACCCTAACTACAGTCCAGCTGTTGTCATGAGTCCATCTGAGATAGAGCAGAAATACATCTCATCTGAGTTACTTCTGCTTCTGTCATCACACTGGACATGGAGAATCAGGTGAAACACTTTGCATTGTGGGATACATTAACTGGGATCTCTGGGATCTTGAGACTCCAGCATCAATCCACAGATGTGTTTATTAAAGTTAATATTATAACACTGATTTCTCTCCGTTGATCTTAAAGGAGTCTGAGTTTCATTTCTACTGCTGAAGTAGTTTACAGCTAGAGTTAGTTATAAGAGACAATCACTATTACATCAATATAAAGACATCCTGTATATATTTACAGCAAACACACATTAAATAACGGCCTCAATAACAGATGAAGAATGAGACTGGACTCTTAAATCTCAGAGGAAAGCTCCTCACAAGTGTTTTTCTGGATCTGTTGATTATGATTGTGAAACCACTGAATCCGGCTGAGCTTCCTCCATCCCGTCGCTCCTGCTGTTCTCCTGGTGTTGTGTGTTCACTAGAGGAATCATCTCATGTGATTCTGCTGGGTTCTGGTTCTGGCTCTGGTTCTGGTTCTGGTTCTGGTTCTGGTTCGATCCAGTGGCTGAATCTGCTGCTGCGTTCTGGGTTCAGAATCAGACAGACTTTAACATGTGTTGTTCAGCAGCAGTGATTAATAAATGAAGGAAACAGAAGCAGTGATCTACAGTCATCTCTGTGCTTCTGGAGAACACTAACCTGAGATTCCTGATTCTGTGATCCAGCGGCTGCAGCTCGACAAGACTTCATTGACTTCTGTGTTCAAGACAAGACAGTTCATTCACACACACACACACACACACACACACACACACACACACACACACACCGTCACTAAACGTGCTTCTGCTTCTCACACAGTTTAAACTAAAGAATGGCACATTTGACAAATCCAGTTGAACTGATGTAAAGTCCTCTCAGAAAGACAGCTGCTCCAAGTACTTTGTATTTATATAAATTGTACTTAATTTTACTGTTAAATGTCCAAGTATCTAGTCATTTCCTTGCAAATGTAATTGAGTAAAATTAGTTATTTTATTTCAATAAAACTCAAGTGAAGTGAATTTCCCCAAAACACTCCTTCAGTAATGAAGCAGAATTAATTCACAGATTATTATAGAGTTTGTGGAATCAGTTGATCACAGGTGACAAATAGAAATGTGCAGTGCTTTAAGTGGGCCGGTACGCACCGGTACTCAGTACCGCCACTTCCAAATATAGCTCTTGAGCGTACCGCCACCTCTCCTTGCGCCCAGAACGTGCTTTTAGCGTACCGGTACGCTCATTTGGACATCTGTTTTAATAGAGGTTTTAATCTTCTGCCTGCGCTGCCGCTTTTCAGAGCGCCCTTCACAATGCAAGCTTCCTAATTCGTCCCACCGAGAGCAAAATCTTGAGTAGTTATTGGCTGATAAACATTAAAAACTGTCCGCGGAGGTTGAGTCGTCCTGCAACCAGCCCCCGCCGGCTGCTCATTGGCTGCAGCATCTTTTCTCTAAGTTCAAAAAAAAAAAAAAAAAACACCGTAGGCGGCTACGAATTTAGATATTTATTTATCTAATTAATCTATAGCCTATGCACAAAGACAATACGACCTTTTTGTCCCCTTTTTGTTTTAAAGCTTGATGAAGAGAGAGAGCGCAAGTTGCTGCAGCTGCGAGGAGGACAGTGATGCACGCGCACAGGAGTGATTGACAGTTCGCGGCACTGTGTGCAAAAAATACTCCGCTACACAATTATTTCGTTATTTTTGTTTAAGCTTATTAGCGTCGTTAGCGTTACAGAAAGGTCTGATTTACGCACTGTTACAACAGTAATTATTATATATATTTTTTTACAATGATATTTGAGTTCATGATTTTAATGTTGTTGTTTCTTGTGGCAGACTAAAGAGTAACGACAGACGGTTTATCTTTGAATAAAAATGTGTTTAGTTAAGGTTTGAAATTAATTATCTTTTATTATCTTTTATTATTGGCTACGAAGTCTAATATCATAAAATAGTCCCTTACCCCCCCCCCCCCCCAATCCCCCTATACATACATACATACATATATATATATATATATATATATATATATATATATATATATAGGCTATAATAGAGTACCGGCACCTCTTTTGGGCCACTTAAAGCACTGGGAATGTGAATAGAGCAGGTCTATTTCCACAGTGAGGTCTGTAAGCAGAAACTGATGTGTGTCTGTATGAAGTATTTAAGAGAAATATTAAATCACCAAGAGCTCTTTTAACTCACGGCAGGAGAATGAATCACATCTAGTTTCTGATACTCACCGTACAAGACTGAAGACACGGTGTGATCCCTGTGAGGAAAGAGATTTACAGCATCATTCAGATCTGATCAGATTCAGACACATCACACTCAATAACAGACCAGTCTCAGAACGAAGCATATAAACCCTCAGATCTGTCTGCATACATGAGAATGAGTTTAATGTTCAGAGAGTGATGAAGAGCTTCAGTTCAGTTCAGAAATGACTGAACAAACAGACAACACGGAACAACAGTAGAAATATCTCTAGAAGTGTCACATCCTAAAGATCATATTCTTAAATGAAAATCCTAAAACACCTGAAGTGAATGTATTTAATGTTCAGTTATACTCACAGGGTTCAAATACCAGTAAAATCATCAGAATTAAAGTGAAGAGTAATTCAGAGGAGAAGACGATGATCCTCATGTCTCCCGTCGCTCCTTCACCATTAACTGAAGATGAAAATAAACAAGTATTTTATTCATGATATTCACCAAACAACATGATTAGCTGATTACACTGATTATTACAAAACTATATAATCAAACTGTGTTTATTAAGCTAAGACTGACCGATAAACCTAACCATTGCGTATCATGTTCACGCCAAAGTCCATTTCTGACAGAAAACACGCTTTCATGAGATCGAAATTTCCTTATCGATTTAACACAAAACTAAATATATATAAATATATATATATAATCATTTTATTTTGTCTTTTATTATTTAGTTTTATGCTAAATTAGTTTTGAACAATAACTATTCATTATGTTCATAGTTATATTAGTTATGAAGAAAATTCATCATGAAGAATAGCTTATTTGTTATGAAATTTATTTTACAATTCTTAACTTTTAAGAAAAAGTTAAAAGTCAAGAAGAATTCTTGATAATATCTTTAAAAAGAGAGAAATCGCTGACATCATTAAGGCTATTTTAATTTATTTGACTGTAGATAAAAAAACGAAGTCTTAAAACCCTTTAACCTGCAATGTTAGCTTATGAAATAAAATAAAGATAATAAATAAATCACAATAAGATGTGTAATCAAGAAAACTATTTGATAAAATGACAACATGAAACTTAAATGTTGTTTGACAGTGAACATCTTCATAGTCTCATATACAGTATCTGGCATCAGTCACAAATATTAAACATGTTTAATAAAGTATTTGTGAAAACGAAAAGTTTTTGTAAGTTTCTAATCTTTAGACACCACACACGATGTGATGTTTCTGCTGACTGCAGACAGTGACTGAGCTCAGACCCAGATCTGTCCTTAGTTTATAATAATCATTAATATGCAGATGTATGAGTGTAATTGTGTAGTGTGTGATGATCAAGAGTTCATTCACCTGTTTTGAGGATCAGTTCAATCATCAGAGCAACAGAGTTCAGTAACACAACACCGACTGATCCAAACACATACACAACTGCGACACGAGGAAGATCTGAAAGATCAAATCATACGGTTCCATATCAGCAGCATTACATACGATTTAACCACTTTAACAGCCACTACAGAGAAAAAAATACAACATATTTCACACGTTTGTGCTTGATTGAGGAAACATTACAGTGAAATATCAGCTCGATTTCATGAAAATCATTATCACAACAACAGAAGTAAAGCTTTTCTGGGACAGAAAATGCTGAATAACTTGCAAAGTTTTACAGTAAAAATAAAATAAAGTCAGCAGAACTTCATCTTAAAATATATATTTAGGATTTATTGATGTGTCTTAAATGATAAACGTCTCGGTTACGTACGTAACCCTCCTTCCCTGATGGAGGGAACGGAGACGTTATGTCGACCGACAAATGGGGTCTCACTTGGGAGGCCAATCATCACTGATTTTAAGAGAAAACGCCAAAGAAATTGGCAAGTGGATTAACACACCTGAGCCACTCCCCGTGCCAGCGGGTATAAATAGGGCGACAGGTGCATCCACTCATTATGTTTTACGCTGAGGAGCCGAGAACGTGTCCCGGCAACAGCGAATGGTTCAAGGTTGTGGCATGGGGACATAACGTCTCCGTTCCCTCCATCAGGGAACGAGGGTTACGTACGTAACCGAGACGTTCCCTATCTGTCGGTCACTACGAGTTATGTCGACCGACAAATGGGGTCCTATGGAAAACGCCATAACCTGAACCGTGTCACAACCCTGAGGCGCTGCAATTGTTGACAAGCCTTGGCGTGCCACAAAAGCTACGCTTAAGGTCGTAACCTTTCCAAAGCCCCAGCGCAAATTCACTGACCTTGGTACCGAAGGGGCCAAAGGGTGAGTACATCGCTGCTGGAGAAGGCCATGCTGCTGTTCCGCCCACATAAAGTAAATGGAAGGGATTCCAACCTTCAGAGAAAGATTGCTTCAAATCTTCCCTATTTGTTCTTTCAGCTGGCAAGACAATGGGGAAGCGAGCCTTTAGGAAAGGTCGCTACGGAGACCACATCCTACCCGTAGGGAGGTGACATGTGGATATACCGATATGGACTGGCCCAGAGGGCAGTACTACATATGGAAAGGGTCTCTGAGGCAGGTCCTACCTTGGAGTAGGGATGGAACGGCTGCCAGAAGAGACTGACAGAGCGATCTGTCAAGGGAAGACACGGGTTTGCCAAGAGGGAAACCTTACCGTGGAGAAATACACATATGGGATTACCCGTAGGGAACCCAGCCATATGGACACCTAGCCCAGTACAGGGGCTGACCGGCTCCGGGCATGCTAACGCCAGTACTGGGCCTGGCGACAGACTGCTCCGCCAAGTCTGACGCCGAGGGTGCTGGAGGATGCTCGACCAGGGTACGCCAACCGGGGAACTCTACTGGGAGAAGAAGGCGCTCACATCCCCGTGTTAGGGGGAATGGCGCAGCAAGCGAGACACCCAGCCAGCCCTTCCCGCCAATTACCTGTTACCCAACACACGGGAGGAAACTGGCTCTACACGGAGGTTGTAAAACCTCGCAAAGGTGTTAGGTGTCGCCCAGCCCGCAGCTCGACAAATGTCTGCCAGAGAGGCGCCGTGCGCCAACGCATAGGAGGAGGCCACACTCCGTGTGGAGTGGGCCCTCACCCCCAGGGGGCACGGCTCGCCTTGGGAATGGTAAGCCAAGGCAATGGCGTCCACTATCCAGTGAGCCAACCTCTGCTTAGAGACAGCCAACCTCTGCTTAGAGACAGCCTTCCCCTTCTGCTGACCTCCAAAGCAGACCAGGAGCTGCTCAGAGCTTCTGAAGCTCTGGGTGCGGTCCATGTATATGCGAAGCGCTCTTATGGGACACAGCAACGACAAGGCTGGATCTGCCTCCTCCAGGGGCAGCGCTTGCAGGTTCACCACCTGGTCTCGGAAGGGAGTGGTGGGAACCTTGGGCATGTATCCAGGCCGGGGTCTCAGGACAACGTGAGAGTAGGCCGGCCCGAACACAAGGCACTCTTCACTTACCGAAAATGCTTGGAGGTCCCCGACCCTCTTGATGGAAGTGAGCGCGATCAGGAGCGCTGCCTTGAGAGACAGGAGCTTCAGCTCGACCGAATCCAGCGGCTCAAAGGGACCCCTCTGAAGTCCCGCCAGGACAATAGAGAGGTCCCAGGAGGGAATCAAGGGTGTCCTAGGAGGATGTAACCTTCTGGCACCCCTCAGGAACCTAACGATCAGGTCATGCCTCCCCAGGGACCGGCCGTCCACTGCATCGTGATGTGCTGCAATGGCAGCCACATACACCTTCAGGGTGGAGGGTGACAGCCCACGCTCCAGCCTACCTTGCAGGAAAGAAAGCACGACTCTGACCGGGCATCTCCGGGGGTCTTCTCGATGAGAAGAACACCAATTCATGAACAGACTCCACTTCAGAGCATAGGCCTGCCTCGTAGAAGGGGCTCTAGCCTGAGTGATAGTGTCTACCACCGCTGGGGGCAGATCACTTAGGTCTGCCGCGTCCCGTCTAGAAGCCACACATGGAGGTTCCAGAGATCTGGACGCGGGTGCCAAATGGTGCCAAGCCCCTGAGAGAGAAGGTCTCTCCTCAGGGGGATGCGCCAGGGAGGGGCTGTCACGAGGAGCATGAGTTCCGAAAACCAGGTCCGGGTGGGCCAGTAAGGCGCAACCAACAGGACCTGTTCCTCGTCTTCCCTGACCTTGCACAGTGTCTGTGTGAGCAGGCTCACTGGGGGAAACGCATACTTGCGTAAAGCCCGAGGCCAGCTGTGTGCCAGTGCATCTGTGCCCAGGGGAGCCTGTGACAGGGAATAGTACAGCTGGCAGTGGGAGGACTCGTGAGAAGCAAACAGGTCTACCTGGGCTTCCCCGAATCGACTCCAGATCAGCTGGACCATCTGGGGATGGAGTCGCCATTCCCCGGGGAAAGTGAGCTGTCGTGAGAGCACGTCGGCTGCACGATTGAGCTCCTCCGGGATGTGGACAGCGCGCAGCGACTTGAGCCACGTCTGACTCCAGAGGAGGAGATGGCGGGCGAGTTGAGACATGCGACATGATCGTAGACCGCCCTGTCGGTTGATGTACGAAACAGCCGCAGTGTTGTCCGTGCGGACCAACACGTGCTTGTCCAGCACTAGCGGACGAAACCGTCGCAAAGCTAGATGCACTGCCAGCAACTCCAGGCAGTTGATGTGCCAAAGCAGTCGAGGTCCTGTCCAGGACCCTGAAGCTGCCTGCCCGTTGCATGTCGCGCCCCAGCCCGAGTTGGAGGCATCCATTGTGACAACAACGTGCCGGGACACTTGTTCTAAGGGCACGCCGGCCCGTAGAAAAGCAAGGTCCGACCAGGGACTGAATAGGCGGCGACACATCAGTGTGATGGTGACACGATGTGTACCGCGGCGCCATGCCCATCTCGGGACTCGGGAGTGTAACTAGTGCTGAAGTGGTCTCAAATCATACGGTTCCATATCAGCAGCATTACATACGATTTAACCACTTTAACAGCCACTACAGAGAAAAAAATACAACATATTTCACACGTTTGTGCTTGATTGAGGAAACATTACAGTGAAATATCAGCTCGATTTCATGAAAATCATTATCACAACAACAGAAGTAAAGCTTTTCTGGGACAGAAAATGCTGAATAACTTGCAAAGTTTTACAGTAAAAATAAAATAAAGTCAGCAGAACTTCATCTTAAAATATATATTTAGGATTTATTGATGTGTCTTAAATGATAAACGTCTCGGTTACGTACGTAACCCTCCTTCCCTGATGGAGGTAACGGATACGTTATGTCGACCGACAAATGGGGTCTCACTTGGGAGGCCAATCATCACTGATTTTAAGAGAAAACGCCAAAGAAATTGGCAAGTGGATTAACACACCTGAGCCACTCCCCGTGCCAGCGGGTATAAATAGGGCGACAGGTGCATCCACTCATTATGTTTTACGCTGAGGAGCCGAGAACGTGTCCCGGCAACAGCGAATGGTTCAAGGTTGTGGCATGGGGACATAACGTCTCCGTTCCCTCCATCAGGGAACGAGGGTTACGTACGTAACCGAGACGTTCCCTATCTGTCGGTCACTACGAGTTATGTCGACCGACAAATGGGGTCCTATGGAAAACGCCATAACCTGAACCGCGTCACAACCCTGAGGCGCTGCAATTGTTGACAAGCCTTGGCGTGCCACAAAAGCTACGCTTAAGGTCGTAACCTTTCCAAAGCCCCAGCGCAAATTCACTGACCTTGGTACCGAAGGGGCCAAAGGGTGAGTACATCGCTGCTGGAGAAGGCCATGCTGCTGTTCCGCCCACATAAAGTAAATGGAAGGGATTCCAACCTTCAGAGAAAGATTGCTTCAAATCTTCCCTATTTGTTCTTTCAGCTGGCAAGACAATGGGGAAGCGAGCCTTTAGGAAAGGTCGCTACGGAGACCACATCCTACCCGTAGGGAGGTGACATGTGGATATACCGATATGGACTGGCCCAGAGGGCAGTACTACATATGGAAAGGGTCTCTGAGGCAGGTCCTACCTTGGAGTAGGGATGGAACGGCTGCCAGAAGAGACTGACAGAGCGATCTGTCAAGGGAAGACACGGGTTTGCCAAGAGGGAAACCTTACCGTGGAGAAATACACATATGGGATTACCCGTAGGGAACCCAGCCATATGGACACCTAGCCCAGTACAGGGGCTGACCGGCTCCGGGCATGCTAACGCCAGTACTGGGCCTGGCGACAGACTGCTCCGCCAAGTCTGACGCCGAGGGTGCTGGAGGATGCTCGACCAGGGTACGCCAACCGGGGAACTCTACTGGGAGAAGAAGGCGCTCACATCCCCGTGTTAGTGGGAATGGCGCAGCAAGCGAGACACCCAGCCAGCCCTTCCCGCCAATTACCTGTTACCCAACACACGGGAGGAAACTGGCTCTACACGGAGGTTGTAAAACCTCGCAAAGGTGTTAGGTGTCGCCCAGCCCGCAGCTCGACAAATGTCTGCCAGAGAGGCGCCGTGCGCCAACGCATAGGAGGAGGCCACACTCCGTGTGGAGTGGGCCCTCACCCCCAGGGGGCACGGCTCGCCTTGGGAATGGTAAGCCAAGGCGATGGCGTCCACTATCCAGTGAGCCAACCTCTGCTTAGAGACAGCCAACCTCTGCTTAGAGACAGCCTTCCCCTTCTGCTGACCTCCAAAGCAGACCAGGAGCTGCTCAGAGCTTCTGAAGCTCTGGGTGCGGTCCATGTATATGCGAAGCGCTCTTATGGGACACAGCAACGACAAGGCTGGATCTGCCTCCTCCAGGGGCAGCGCTTGCAGGTTCACCACCTGGTCTCGGAAGGGAGTGGTGGGAACCTTGGGCATGTATCCAGGCCGGGGTCTCAGGACAACGTGAGAGTAGGCCGGCCCGAACACAAGGCACTCTTCACTTACCGAAAATGCTTGGAGGTCCCCGACCCTCTTGATGGAAGTGAGCGCGATCAGGAGCGCTGCCTTGAGAGACAGGAGCTTCAGCTCGACCGAATCCAACGGCTCAAAGGGACCCCTCTGAAGTCCCGCCAGGACAATAGAGAGGTCCCAGGAGGGAATCAAGGGTGTCCTAGGAGGATGTAACCTTCTGGCACCCCTCAGGAACCTAACGATCAGGTCATGCCTCCCCAGGGACCGGCCGTCCACTGCATCGTGATGTGCTGCAATGGCAGCCACATACACCTTCAGGGTGGAGGGTGACAGCCCACGCTCCAGCCTACCTTGCAGGAAAGAAAGCACGACTCTGACCGGGCATCTCCGGGGGTCTTCTCGATGAGAAGAACACCAATTCATGAACAGACTCCACTTCAGAGCATAGGCCTGCCTCGTAGAAGGGGCTCTAGCCTGAGTGATAGTGTCTACCACCGCTGGGGGCAGATCACTTAGGTCTGCCGCGTCCCGTCTAGAAGCCACACATGGAGGTTCCAGAGATCTGGACGCGGGTGCCAAATGGTGCCAAGCCCCTGAGAGAGAAGGTCTCTCCTCAGGGGGATGCGCCAGGGAGGGGCTGTCACGAGGAGCATGAGTTCCGAAAACCAGGTCCGGGTGGGCCAGTAAGGCGCAACCAACAGGACCTGTTCCTCGTCTTCCCTGACCTTGCACAGTGTCTGTGTGAGCAGGCTCACTGGGGGAAACGCATACTTGCGTAAAGCCCGAGGCCAGCTGTGTGCCAGTGCATCTGTGCCCAGGGGAGCCTGTGACAGGGAATAGTACAGCTGGCAGTGGGAGGACTCGTGAGAAGCAAACAGGTCTACCTGGGCTTCCCCGAATCGACTCCAGATCAGCTGGACCATCTGGGGATGGAGTCGCCATTCCCCGGGGAAAGTGAGCTGTCGTGAGAGCACGTCGGCTGCACGATTGAGCTCCTCCGGGATGTGGACAGCGCGCAGCGACTTGAGCCACGTCTGACTCCAGAGGAGGAGATGGCGGGCGAGTTGAGACATGCGACATGATCGTAGACCGCCCTGTCGGTTGATGTATGAAACAGCCGCAGTGTTGTCCGTGCGGACCAACACGTGCTTGTCCAGCACTAGCGGACGAAACCGTCGCAAAGCTAGATGCACTGCCAGCAACTCCAGGCAGTTGATGTGCCAAAGCAGTCGAGGTCCTGTCCAGGACCCTGAAGCTGCCTGCCCGTTGCATGTCGCGCCCCAGCCCGAGTTGGAGGCATCCATTGTGACAACAACGTGCCGGGACACTTGTTCTAAGGGCACGCCGGCCCGTAGAAAAGCAAGGTCCGACCAGGGACTGAATAGGCGGCGACACATCAGTGTGATGGTGACACGATGTGTACCGCGGCGCCATGCCCATCTCGGGACTCGGGAGTGTAACTAGTGCTGAAGTGGTCTCATATGAAGCAACCCGAGCGGCGTGACTGCGGCTGCGGATGCCATATGCCCCAGGAGCCTCTGAAAGTGTTTCAGTGGTACCACTGTCCTGCCTCTGAGGGAACTCAGGCAGTTCAGCACTGAATGGGCACACTCGCTGGTGAGACGTGCCATCATACTCACCGAGTCTAACTCCATACCGAGATAAGAGATTCTCTACACAGGGGAGAGCTTGCTCTTCTCCCGGTTGACCTGAAGCCCCAACTGACTGAGGTGCCGAAGCACGAAGTCCCTGTGATCGCACAACTCTTCTCGGGACCGGGCCATAATGAGCCAGTCGACGAGATAGTTGAGGATCCTGATGCCCACTTCCCAGAGTGGGGCAAGGGCGCCCTCCGCGACCTTCGTGAAGACACGGGGGGACAGGGAGAGCCCGAAGGGGAGGACCTTGTACTGCCATGCCTGACCCTCGAAAGCAAAGCACAGGAACGGTCTGTGACGAGGGAGGATAGAGACATGAAAGTACGCGTCTTTCAGGTCGATCGCTGCAAACCAGTCCTGGGGCTGGACGCATTTGATAATGCGTTTCTGCGTCAACATCCTGAACGGGAGCTTGTGTAGGGCCTGATTCAAGACTCGCAGATCCAGGATAGGTCGAAGGCCAACGCTGTTCTTGGGCACGATGAAGTAAGGGCTGTAAAACCCCGTCCTCATCTCGGCTGGAGGGACCGGCTCGATTGCATCCTTCGCCAGGAGGACAGCAATCTCCTCGTGCAAGACAGGGGCATCCTGGACTGCCACCGAAGTCTCGAGCACGCCATTGAACTTGGGGGGTCGCCGGGTGAACTGAATCACATAGCCGAGTCGGACCGTCCGGATGAGCCAGCGTGACGGGTTGGGCAGTGCAAGCCACGCTCCCAGATACCGTACAAGTGGCACCAAAGGGACAGTCGACATACCCGCAGTGGTGCAGCGATGGGGAGTCGTGCCGGAAGGCCCAGAAGGCACTGCGTCCTGGGTCATCGCAACCACACTCCCCGTGTTCCCGGAGGAACTGGCCAGAGACGCGTGGAGAGGCGTTGCGTCTCCGAACCGCGACCTCTTGGCCGCTGGCGAAAGGAGGCGTCCTGGGTGAGAATGAGGAAGCTGTGCGTCGCTCATTGTCAGCCCACGAGCCTTGCAACTCTGAGGAAGGAGAAATTGCTCTTTCAATGAAAATGTGGGTGCCAGAACCAGAAGATTCTCCACCCGGCCCTCCTCCGGGGGAAGGAGTGGCGCTCTCTCCGCCATCTCCTGAAGAGCAGTTCTCCGCATCTCCGAGTTGCCCGTGTCAGGGCTGCTTAGTCGACTTCCTCGAGGACTTTGCAGCCGGGAGTGACACGGGGGCGCCGCTCTCCTGCGCGGGGCTCGACGCGCCGGCCTCGAAGAACTCTCAGCACGGGGCGGAGCTGGTGTGGAGGACGCAGGGGGGCGCCCTCGGCGACGAGCAGGCTGAGGCACTGCCTGCGACGGAATGGTGGCAACCGGAGGATCACGTCGTGGCAAGATGTGCTGTATGGCCTCAGTCTGCTGTTGTTCTGTCAGGAACTACTGGGCACAGCCCCTGACAGCGTCGCCACACAGGACAGCCTGGGACATGGGAGCATCGAGAAAATGCACTTTGTCAATGTCTCTCATACAGACCAGGCTGAACCTGAAAGGGCACTACTGGACCACCAGAGTGGACATCGCTTAGCCGAGGGACTGCGTTGTGACTTCCGTCACCCAGAAGGGGGAGGTCAGTCGCCATGTGCAGCTCCTGCATCAACCTCGGGTTGGTCCTACCCTCGTGCATTTGTTAAAGCCTTGGCTTGTTGGGTTTGCAGGATACCCATGGCATGCAAAGCAGAGACAGCTTGGCCCGCAGCACTGTAAGCCTTGGTAGCGAGCGCGGCCGACAGCTTACAGGCCTTGGGTGAGGGGTGCGGACTATCCCTCCCAGTGGCGGCGTTTTGCGGACACAAGTGCACCGCAATCGCACTCTCCTGCTGGGGAATGTCAACACACCCCTAGCTGCCTCGCCATCGAGGGTAGTGAGGACGGAGGAACGAAATGAGCTGCTTCCGGCCGTAAAAGGGGCCATCCACGACTACATCACTTCCCCATGCACATCCGGGAAGAAAGGAACCAGAGTAAAACGCGGTTGTGAGTCGCGCTCCACACCGAGAACCAATCAAACAGCCATGAGCAATCAGGGCTGGGCGGTGCATTCACCTCCATCCTGATGCTCACAGCTGCCCGGGCAAGCACGGCTGTCAACTCTGGGTCCAATTCGGCAGTGGCGACAACACCCGAGGGGGGCAGCCCCGCCGAATCTTCATCCACAGAGGTCGATAACCCATCCCCCGATGCTGCAATCGACATCTGATCTCCGGCGGCAAACTGAATGACCCGTTGGGACTGCCATAAGACAGCCCAGCAAAATCACCCAGCAGCTGCACAGGACAAACACTGTGGAAGGGGTAAGAGGTCCGTGGGGCGTGGCCCGGCGGAGAAGCTCTCACTGTCACCTTCAAATCTCCCAGAGCACTAGCCGGCGGTCCTCTGCTCGAGACAGAGAAACCAGAACGGGTAGTGACAGAGGGGTCTGCTCCCTTCCCTTTAAGAAAGGGGAGACGCGATCACAGCGTTGCCATGGTCACACACGCAGTGCGTGCATGAACCATCCACGAACGCGCCTTCAGCGTGCTGAATGCCCAGACACGGAAGAGAGCGAACATGGCCGTTGTCAGAGAACAGGAAACGACCGCATCCAGAAGGACGCGGACGAAACGGCGTCTTGAAAAAGACGCGAATCGTCCGCGATTTGCTCTTTTAGGAAATCTGCTCTCTTAGTTGAAGCGCCCAGGGGATTCGCTGAAAGGGACACCGCTGTTTGCGCCGTACCGCCAACCAGAACAGCTTCCCGACACAGCAGATGAATGGCTTTGTGGAGTATAACAGCTTTCATACAACCACTCGGCTCCGAAGCAAAAATCTAATGAGTGGATGCACCTGTCGCCCTATTTATACCCGCTGGCACGGGGAGTGGCTCAGGTGTGTTAATCCACTTGCCAATTTCTTTGGCGTTTTCTCTTAAAATCAGAGATGATTGGCCTCCCAAGTGAGACCCCATTTGTCGGTCGACATAACTCGTAGTGACCGACAGATAGGGAACCTGTATTTCATTAACTGCTATAATGTTAATATTTCAGCCTCCTGAAGGACTAAAATCTGTTCTGTACATTTATGAAAGACTGACAAGAGAAAGTTACTGATGAATCAAAGTTCATCATAAGCAGATGAGGAAAATATTAATATACAGAAGCTGCATCATTCACACAAATAATAAACACCACCATCATAACACACACGACACTGAAATAATGAAGTTAACATTAACATAAGATGTAACAAAGTCCTAATGCTCATAACTTATAAGAACAAAAACAAGAAATTGTATATATTAAGGGAAATTACTGTAAACTGTTTTTACTGTTGCATTTTTACATTCCTTTACTGTTACAATTATGATAATATTTTCCAGTGTAGAGACTCAATCTCTGTTCAGAAGAGTGAAGAGAATAAACGAGAGCTGATAGTGAAATCATGACAGTGAGAAGAAGATCAGAGCAGATGATTAATACTGTACCGTATGACCGAAAATTATTTATACTGTACCGAATGACTGAAATGACCATGTGAAGTTGACCAGTGCCCAGAGCGTCTGGAGAAACACAATCACACAGACCCATCCGACACGATCTGAACACCAACACACACATCAGCTTCGGCAAGAGTTCATCACTGACAAACACTGCACTGTAGCACACATATAAGATGATACAGTTCATGATATATATCATATTATCATACCCTCTTCATTTTCCAGAGCTGTGATGTAGAAATAGACCAATACAGCACTGATCAGCATCATGAGAGTTAACCACACTGATCTCCTGAGCGCAGGTGAACCTGAAAAACAGCTTTAATATTACTACATATTAACAATATTATAATAATAATATTATCTGTACTTTAGTGTTTCTTCAGTAATATCATCAGAGCTGGGTAGAAACTGATTATATTTAATCTGAGTTATGTAATCAGATTCCAGAAATTAAGTACTTGTAATTAAATTAAATACTCAGAATCAGACTACAGTTACTGTTTACTGATTACATGTTTATATATTATTCATATAAATGATGTCCCTTTTAATTCTTTAAAATGTTCCTTCCTAAAATATCATCCGCTTCTAAAGACTCAGAAAGTCTTCCAGTTGTGTCCAGTCATTACTCAGCTGACCACTGCATTTACAGAAATCATCTAAATACTGATGAACACAATCATATTTATCTGAATTATAACTCAGTAACTTATTTAACCGTCTGTTTTTAATATCTTTGGACGGCATTTGTCTTTCAAACACATTAAGGGCCCTATCTTGCACCCAGCGCAATTGACTTTGTACACAGACGCATGTGTCATTCCTATTTTGCACCCGCGCAAAGCGCGCTTTTCCCTCCACAGAAGCACGTCGCTAAACTAGTGAATGAACTTGCGCTCCCTGGGCGGTTCAGCGCAAAAAAGGAGGCGTGTTCCGGCGCAAACAATCCCTGGTGCTATTTTGCTGTTCCATTAAACAATTGCGCCACTGACCAGAAAAAACCTAGTCTAAAGTCAGTGGCGCGTTGCGCGTTGTTCATTATGCTATTTTAAGGGCGCATGCTTGACCATAATGTATAGCGTGCACAACGCGCATACATTTTGCTCATGTAATCTACACAGATGCAACAGTTATTTTTGCAAATCATAAACTGTAACACTAAAAAAAAAAAATATTAACACATGAGATGACGGAAATCATTGTGGTGTGCCACGAAGATGTGAAAAAATAGGCATAAATCTAGCTTACAAATTATTCAGGCTAATTGTAGTAATTAAGGATCAGACCTGTTTGCCCAATAGTGGCAAGACATATAGGCTATGTAAGGACATCTGACAAATATGTTTGTCCGTCAAGAACCAGGAAAAAAATCGATGAAACAATTGTGGCTATTTCCTCCCACGCCTGTTTAACCGACGCTATTTTGGGTGGGTTTCTCCCATCCCCATACAACACAACTTCTCTGTCTTTCACTGCTCTTACAAGAACATCAGTCTCCTCGGCTGTGAACCGCTCCTGGCGTGCGCCTGGTAAATACGCCATAATAATAGCAATCCATAATGGAACTTGCGCACCTGCTTTAAAGGGAATGTTGGATGACGCTCTGATTGGTTTATTTCACGTTACGCCCAAACCACACCTATGAATAATGAAGCTACTTCAGACCAACCCATTTTAGATTTGCGCCGGGCGCAAGAGCCATTTATCCCGCCGGGAAAATAGCAACAGCGCCGAGACCCGCCCACAAACTTACTTGCGCTTCGCGCTTTGACACTTGCGTTTCAGATGGTTTAAATAGGGCCCTAAAATACACAAATTCACATTATTTCTTATTTACATATAATGATGGGTTTCCTAAATGTATTTTTGTCATTTGACCATCTTTCATCTGATATATTAACTTAAAGTACCTGAGATTTGAAAATTAATATTTCATAATTTACACATTTGCTTGTTTATTTACACATTGGTTAATGTTCATGTTACATGCAGGTAAACAAATAAAATAATTCATTTTTAGGAAGTGTTTTTATTTATTTTATGTTATTTTAAGATGCTTTATTTTAATTTTCCATTTTTATGATTTAATTAATGATTAACTTCTCATTAAACTCACAAACCCCAGCTTGGGAATCCTTGACGTAATGTGATGTTTAATTCACTTTATGTTGTTAATTTCAATGAAAGGAATATACTTTCTTTTGTATTTTAATATCAATATGGTGCAAGATTATCCTGCTTAAAACAATGTGATAAGTGCGTAAGATCTAAAGATATCTAAAACTAATCAAACGTTATCTGATTATATTACCTGAAATGGATTACTTTACAAACTACAATTTTTGTGTGTAATCTGGAATCAATAACAGATTACAGTTTGTGAGTAATCTGCCCAGCTCTGTGTATAATATTGTAAAAAACTGCACATCTGTGTTTCGACACCGACTGGATAATATTTAAAACATCTCACAAATGCTCAAAACAACTGAACACAGATTATTACGTCTGAAATCACTAGAAGTATTTCTACTCTCATTTAACCCTTCACTCAACATCTGTGAAGATGAGAAATACATAATGACTAATAGAGAGCATTAATGAATCAGATCAGATTATGATGTCATGAGTTATTAGTGTTTATATCAGGGATCAGATCAGAATTCATCAAACACTTACAGCCCATCTGTTGACCACAGGTAAAATCCCAGTCATAATTCGTCACTGTGGTAAACACTGGTAAAACTGCAACAATGATGAATCCTGGAAACAGAAGAGTGATTATATTAATACAGATACTGAGATTATATTAATACAAATGCATTCCCTCAGAGAAATAACCCCACTGAGAAAATAAACCCCACTGTCTGAAACTAACACACACACACACACTGTGTAACACCACACAGATGAGCTGAAAACAGCACGAGAGGCAGAAACACTTTCACTCACACTACGTGAATCTAGCTGTGAAAGATAGAAATAACTGGATAATAAAACTGGATAATAATTGTTCTGATCAAGACTGTCTAGCAATGTGCAAACAGCTCAAAAGTTTGTCTTGGCAGAAACACAGAGATCCAGATAAAACAGATATTCACCTTCTTTACTGTCAAACACTAAAACAACAACACACACACACACACAGAACCAAAAACACAATATACCCAAAAACAGCTGACAATAATCAAGAAGTCTGTCAATGCAAACAGATTCTGGAGCAACTGGAAAAACCTGAATAAAACTGAACATGAAGAACTGGCTATTGATACTGGAGAAATATGGGAAACCCATTCCCAAACACTGTTTAATAAAGTGGAAACAGACACAAACTGTAACTAAATCAAATAAGCCAACAATTGGAAACACTGGCAATTAAACATATCCAAAATCATTTACGCATTTGGCAGACACTTTTATCCGAAACAGTGCATTCAGGATATACTTTTTCTCTCTCTTTTTTTTTTTTTAACCATGTGTGTCCCCTGGGATCAAACCCACAACCTTTTGCGCTGCTAACCCAATGCTCTACCACTGAGCCACAGGAACAAGATCCATCAGACTTCTCCAATCAGAAAACTAAAATCCTAATTAAATTCTGTCAGCATCTGAAGCTCAGTTTCCTGGACTCACGGCATCATGAAGAGATCCAGTCCTAATGATCCACTCTGAGCAGAACAACACTGACAAACACATCACAGCACAAAAGAAACACAATCACATCAATACATGGGAAACTCAAACGCAGTGTTATCTGTCTCTGAAAGAGTAGAGTATGTCAGACTCTGTACACAGTGACAGAAGTCAAACTGAGAAGCACCTGGAGCAGAACAGACTCATGACAGAGAGACACAGTCCACACGGACATCTAAACATGTGTTATAACATAAAACATGTGTTCATCTGTCACAGCACGAGTGATCAGCTCCAGATGAGTTTTAACATTAACCCTGATATCAGTGTGCATCTTTCACATTGGTGGTTTATTGTGCTAATCAAATCAGCTTGTTTCTTCTGTTCTCAGCTCAATTCGGTTCAGTCTGTTGTAGTTTTTAATTTGGGTGTAGCTTGATGATGCAGAGATTGAGTGTGGAATCATGGGAGTTGTTGCCTTAATAATATTAATAATCAAAATATCAACTTATTGCACAATATGTACATGACCTCAATCATTTTTGGTGACTCAATATATCTTGGATTATATTTTCTTCAATTACTGTCAGCATGTTTTGATCATTTCACTTGCTCCTGTGTCTTTAGCAGCTTCTCAAACACTTCTTGGTGTAGTCCTGAGCTGCTGGATCAAATTTAAACATCACTTCTACAAAAGTTTCCTCTGCAGATATGATCTCTGTGCATACAGACGTCTGAATGCTGAGCAGTGATTGTGTTTCTCAGTAATAGTGTGCACCCTTCATTTACACAGAAAACAAGCTCAGCAGTTTTCTTTTTCTCTACTTGCTACTTTGTACTTTTAAATGTTTATTT
The DNA here is from genome assembly GCF_003368295.1 of Carassius auratus. Taxonomy (NCBI): domain Eukaryota; kingdom Metazoa; phylum Chordata; class Actinopteri; order Cypriniformes; family Cyprinidae; genus Carassius; species Carassius auratus. The sequence continues at coordinate 60,489 of NW_020523969.1, read as the reverse complement.
ACTATTTATTCAGGTATTTGATGTATCTAATATTCTGATACTTAATTTCCATGATAGAATTTAAAGTTTTTTGTCATTTGGAAGTGTGTAGGTGTAGGTGATAAATCAGGGCTATTATAAACACAGGGCTGGTATAATGTTACTCTGAGCGGTCGCTCGGAGGCTGCTGCGAGACACTGGTGCACAGTTCAGTAAAGACACATCCGTGTTACAATACCATATTAACTCTAGAGTAACACTAAATGATAAATTATCCTTGAGGACAAATGTGGGCAAAACCTTTTTTCCTTCTTTCTTTTATAAAAATGGTTTCCTTAATCTGAGCAATACAAAACTTGGCTATGTTTACCCTAAGTTTACCACGCGAGTACACACACAAAAACACACACACACACACACACACACACACACACACACACACACACACACACACACACACACACACACTTGTGGTTAAAGTGGTTAAAAAAAAAGTCTAGAATTTGTCCTTTGTGGATTCTGTGCTTGTTTTTTTTCTCTACAATTGAACTTGTGATTAAATGTAAATCTTCAGAGGTTCAGTTTGTTCAACAGTGGTTTAGATCTCAGTCTACATGCATATCACACCAAAATAAGACAAAGTTTAAGATTTTGGCTGTTGAAGCTTACTGAAATGAATATTTTTACTCAAGGGAAAATAAATAAATATACATAAAAATAAGCATATTTTACATCAATGGAGTCAATGGAGTAATTTAGTAATTTTAGAGGTAAATAAGGTTAAAAATACCAAAAACACACAAAAGAAATGCATAAATTGATTGGTTTGACTTTAGTAAAGATAGTATTATGACATTTATTTAGGCATGGGTCATTACCAGTTTCCAGGTATACCATGATTTGAAGATGTCACTGTTTCTACACCACTGATATTCTCCATTATACCGTTCCTCAGGTATGCGCTGTTCTCCATGTGTCCTCAGAGGCTGATCTCTCAGACTGAGAGCAGTGTAGAGAGTAACACTGACCCTCCTCTTGTTGAGCGAGTGAGCGGTCAGTCAGTGTGTGTAGGGTGACCGAACTTAAGACACATCACATTCAGCGCTCATTTCCATCTCACACACAGCCGCGTCTCACAGCTTTCAGAAGTATACTCCACGAATTATTATTGGAATTATTGGATATTGATTTAGGGGTTTATATGAATGTGTTTCTGAGGGAAGCTGACTGTCTTTTGGGAAGTTTACGTGGTATGTTCTTTTCATCTAGTCTCTGTATAGTTCATATTAAAGCAGGAAACGCTGTATCTGGTTTGTATCTGCTGTTCCAGAGGCGCCTCCTGCTGTCAGAGAGTGAATCTGCATCTCATTCAGAGCTTCATCAGGCATGTGGTATGATTTCACAAAGATTGACACAACATTATGTTTCTGCTTCAGATTGGGTAATTATCAGTGTTTGAAATAACGGCGTTTAAAAGAACGGCGTTAGGTAACGACGTTATTTTTTCAGTAACCCTAAACACACACACGCAACAGCTACACAGAGATTTGCAGCAGAGATGGCGAGATGGCGAGTCAGGAGCAATCCGATGAAAAGTTGGCATTTTCAAGGTGAAGATATAAGCACTACTTCAAATTCATTGTGGTCAAATGCAAGAATGTGCTTGTAATGTGTACATGTAATGTGTACATGTAATGTGTGACATGCATCTACAAAGCTAGTGGCCAGAAACACTTTTCTTACAAAGATAATACTTGAAGTGCAGGATAAAACTCTTGCTGTCTGTTGACGTGCAATAAATATTGAAAGTTATGTACCTGTCTGATCTACTCATTTCAACTGACTTGTGAAAACTAAAAAAAAAAAAAAAAAAAAAAAAAAAAAAAAAAAATTATTTGACACATAGCAACTTTTTTTTTTTTTTTACAGTAACGCATATAGTTACTTTCCCTGGTAACGAGCTACTTTTATTATAGAGTAATTCAGTTACTAACTCAGTTACTTTTTGGAACAAGTAGAGAGTAACTATAACTAATTACTTTTTTAAAGTAACGTTTCCAACAGTGGTTGTTATTAAATCTAATTATGTGTATGATTATTATTATATAACTAAATGATATGTTTATGAATTATGTAACTAAAATCAAATAACTAATTACAGATTTAGGTTAAATAAAGATGTCAGTCTTAATCTTTTTACTTTATAAGAAACAAACCAAGAAAAAAACTATTTCTACTGTTTCTAATATTCTATATGTTGCTCAAAAACTAAATATATTGTGTTCAGCGGAAGAAGAAAAAATGTTAACCCAATTGTGAGAAAAAAATAACACATTTCAGAGCTGTAACAACAATACTGTAAAACCGTGATTTTTTTTTTTTTTTTTTTTTTTTGCTAAAGGTGTTCACACCATCATGATCTCCTACCGTTATTTTAATAATATTTGTTGGATCACAGCTGAGAGATTTGTGTCCAGATCTCTCCATAAAGGAATCATTAAGTGCTGCTCGATGAAGGACACTCAAGGGTTAATTAAGGCTGGATGGCTTGTGTTGATAAATGGCATGTAATTCATTTTCAGACAGATTGTATGATGAAGAGAATGATGTATTATTGTTATTAAAAATAAAGCTGTGTTTGATTATGTTGTTAGCTGCTTGACATAAAAGTGTTGTCTCTGAAGCAAAGTAAAAGCATGGTACTCACGGTAAATCAAGAAAACAAAGTTCAAACAATAACTAACAGTGTTGAGCTATTTAACACAGATCTGTCTATAAATGTTTTCAAACAGTTGCACACCCGTCTCATATAACATATAATATATTAAAGCATTGAGGGAGTGATGTCACTGCAGACGACACAGTAACACTGATAAAATGATCTCTCTGGATTTAAACAACCTTGGAAACATTTGAGATAATGTAAGTACATCATCAATATTTATAACACTGATCTAATGTTTTAGGATATTTTAATACAAAAATCTTATATTGTGGCTTGTAATATCAACTTTACTGTAATATTAAACTGTTTCCTTCATCTTTGGACTCATTCCTGACAGTTTGAAATAAATTATATGCTTTTCAAATATACTTTAATATTAAAAGGTGTGTTATGAACAACAACAACAACAAAAAAAAAAAAAAAAAAAAACTTCTCTCTTTCTTCTTCCACTCTCTCTACTGGACATAAACTGTAATTCATTAATCAGATCAGTATACTTTAATTAGTGTGTATGCATGAAGCAGTAAACACTGGAAAAGTTTCCACAGATTTTATTGATTGGATTTTAATACTGTTAGATAATGAATAATGTTTTCTTGCACTATTCCTCATGAATGAATGTGAATAGTTGATAAATATGAGGAGCCATACAAGCCATAATTCATTCTGGCACTCTCACACACATACATTCTCCTTTCACATACATATATTTCTACTCTCACACACATACATTTTACTTTCACATGCATACATTTCTACTCTTTCTCACACACATGCATTCTCCTTACACATACATTTACTTCTATCTTTTTTGGTATCCATTACTTCCTGTTTAAGCAGGAAGTCATTCTCAGACCAGGAAATACATGTGCAAGACCTGATCAGCTCTTCCTCACAATTTTACAGTTATGCTATTCAAAGTCATCCTTTTTTCTTTTCAAGTACATATTTTAAGTTTTTTACAGATCTGTGTACAAGGGTCAAGACACTGATTTTGATTGTATTAACAGGGCTTAATGCTAAATAAGTTTTCTACTGGTCCGGTTCGGCCAGTGGTAATTTTTTTTATACTTGCCCTGGAAAAATTTTCACAGGACTTGCCACAATCAATCAATCAATCAATAAATCAATCAATCAATAAGACTTATTTAATTGTTGACTGTAACATTGTATTGTAATAAATAATAACAATTTTGCACAATGGTTCAAAGACAAAACTAAAATAAACCATTCTTTTTCAGGCCTAACTATTCCAATTAAGGATGCACTGATCATGATTTTATTTATTTTACAATCAACTGAGCTGATTGCTCATTGCCAATTTATTTAGTTATTATTATTTTTCTCTCTTTTTTTTTTCGTTTTTACGTTTATTAAATGTTTATTTTGCTCTGTTACTGGCCAAACTAACCTTGAGCAAACAAACAAACAATATATGCAACATGAAGCAAGTGCACAAAACAAAAACATCAGATGGGCTGAATTAATATTTTGTTATTACTATTTATTATTAGTTTTATTTCCTTAATTATATGTGTGTGTGTCTGCACTATCTACATGACAACATTTCTTCTGCGTGTAAACACTTGGCAATAAAGCGATTTATTTCTGATTCCTATGAAAATGCTAATTCAATCTCTGACAGCAGGTGGCGCTTATAGAACACTAGTCTAGCACTATTAGTTATTGCTGCACGCAGAGCTGTGCAATTGAATAAATAAGTAAATAAAAATCTAAAAATAAATAAACCGCAATGAGTCTTGGGTTATTTAAATAATATAAAGATATGGCTGTCCCTAACTTGCTGCCTCCCACTTAATTCACTTCCCAAATTAAATGAAAAAAAAAATAAAAAAAATCCTTGGACGCTTATAATACGTCTATCTGGCAACATGACTGAGGCTAAGCTCGCGTCCTCAACCACAACTCGCTCAAATGACGAGGCCATGCAACCTTTTCACGATGATAATATTTATTTATGTATTTTTTAAAACCCAGATAGCTTGCTGAAATACTTCTGCGGCTGCATCATCTACCTCAGCCATCCTGATCAAGACCTGTCACTGTGAGTCTGATCGCACCTAACCTGTCTTCCGTTTCAACTATACTCTCTCTCGCACATACATACCTTCTTATTTTACATACATACATTCTATATATCTATGTGTGTATATGTATGTGAAAGGAGAATGTATGTGTGTGAGAGTAGAAATTTATGTATTTGTAAGGAGAATGTATGTGTGTGTGAAAGCAAAAATATAAGCATATGAAAGGAGAATGTAAGTGTGTGTAAGAGTAGAAATGTATGCATGTGTAAGAAGAATGTAAGTGTGTGAAAGCAAGAATATATGTATGTGAAAGGAGAATGTAAGTGTGTGAAAGCAAGAATATATGTATGTGAATGGAGAATGTAAGTGTGTGAGAGTGCCAGAATGAATTAAGTCGTGTACGGCCCCTCATAGATAATTGTAAACTCACCTCCTCTAATCGATCCAAAGGAGTAGAAGATGAGGATGAACTGAAGTGAAGGCAGAACATTAAAACTGATTCCAGCCAGAACACCGAATATAGTCATCATCCGCTGACTTGCTTTACCAGTGAATCTCAGCAACACTGTGAAGAAAACAACAACAGTTAATAAATCAATACAAACATTTGATCTGATGCTGAATTAATATCATTATAACAGGTACAGAAGTAACTTCACTAATACACAATTTCCCTCCTTGAAAACTGTACAAAACATATAAAATATCATATACTCTCAAAATCCTCAACACACACTGTTTACTCACTGCCTCGTGTTCACTCAATATTACACACATTAGAAGTGTTATGCAGATATTAAGATGAACATCTTTTTACAGTAAGTGAATGTCCAGAAGCTCCGTTCAGTATGAATTATGTGTGTCTGTGTAAATGTAATAAATCATGTGTGATTGTTGATCATGTGATCTGATCAGACTGTACATGATCATGATTCATCTCTCCTGTATTAAGTGTTTGACCTCATCATTTAACTTCAGTGAACATGATTCTGGTTATTAATCCCTGGTCAGACCGAAATATGATCAAAATAATATCATCACAGGAGAACAAATGATCCATCCTACTGATCATTATGAGGATATAACTTTTGTGTGACGTGTATATGAGACAGCGTAGCAGACTGAGCTTGATGTTCAGTTTAATGTGTTTGGTGTCTTCTGAACAAACGACAGGTTAAAGCCTTTTATACAGTCTTTTTATTATTATTGTTATTATTATTATTAAACAATACAAACATTAAAACAGTACACTTAACATCATAAAGACAAAATAATAATAATAATCAGAATCAGAATCAGAATCAGAATGAGCTTTATTGCCAGGTATGTTTACACATACGAGGAATTTGTTTTCGTGACAGAAGCTCCGCAGTACAACAGAATGACAGCGACAGAACATAAAACACATAATAAAAGAATAAAAAATACAAATAAGTAGATAGTGAATGACAATATACAAATGACAATTGTAGGCAGGTATATTACAAAGTGAAGTTATGTATGTACATATATATTGTGTGCAAAATTTAAGTGTATACTAAGTATGTGTTTTAGATAAATAAAGTGTGTGTGTATATAAATATAAAGTGTAGTGTGTTCGCCATTATTATCAGCTGTTCATAAGATGGATTGCCTGAGGGAAGAAACTGGTCCTGTGTCTGGTCGTTCTAGTGCTCAGTGCTCTGTAGCGTCGACCAGATGGACACAGTTCAAAGAGGGAGTGTGCTGGATGTGAGGGGTCCAGAGTGATTTTGACAGCCCTTTTTCTCACTCTGGATAAGTACAGTTCTTGAATCGAAGGGAGGGTTGTACCGATGATTCGTTCAGCAGTCACTACCCTCTGTAGTCTTCTGAGGTCAGATTTAGAAGCTGAGCTGAACCAGACAGTTACTGAAGTGCAGAGGATGGATTCGATGATGGTGGAGTAGAACTGTTTCAGCAGCTCCTGTGGCAGGTTAAACTTCCTCAGCTGGCGAAGGAAGTACAACCTCTGCTGGGCCTTTTTCACAATGGAGTTAATGTGAATGTCCCACTTCAGGTCCTGAGAGATAGTGGTGCCCAGGAACCTGAATGACTCCACTGCAGTCACAGTGCTGTTCATGATGGTGAGTGGGGGGAGTGCAGGGGGGTTTCTCCTGAAGTCCACGATCATCTCCACTGTTTTGAGCGTGTTAAGCTCCAGGTTGTTGAGAGTGCACCAGACAGCCAGCTCTTTTACCTCCTGTCTGTAAGCAGACTCGTCACCGTCCTGAATGAGGCCGATGAGTGTGGTGTCATCTGCAAACTTCAGGAGCTTGACAGAGGGGTCCTTAGATGTGCAATCGTTGGTGTACAGGGAGAAGAGCAGTGGGGAGAGAACACATCCCTGGGGAGCTCCGGTGCTGATTGTACGGGTGCTGGATGTGTATTTTCCCAGCCTCACTAGCTGCTGCCTGTCTGTCAGGAAGCTGTTGATCCACTGACAGACGGAGGTGGGCACGGAGAGCTGATTTAGTTTGGGCAGGAGGAGGTTTGGGATGATCGTGTTGAAGGCCGAGCTGAAGTCCACAAACAGGATCCTCACATAAGTCCCCGGTCTGTCTAGGTGTTGCAGAACATAATGCAGTCCGATGTTTACTGCATCGTCCACAGACCTGTTTGCTCTGTAGGCAAACTGAAGAGGATCCAGCAAGGGCCCAGTGATGTCCTTCAGGTGGCCCAGCACCAGTTTCTCAAATGACTTCATGACTACAGATATTAGAGCCACAGGCTTGTAGTCATTTAGTCCTGTAATTTTGGGTTTCTTAGGGATGGGGATGATGGTGGAACGTTTGAAGCATGAAGGGACTTCACACAGCTCCAGCGATCTGTTGAAGATCTGTGTGAAGATGGGGGCCAGCTGATCAGCACAGGATTTCAGACAGGCTGGTGTAACACAATCTGGGCCTGGTGCTTTTTTCCTTTTCTGCTTCCGGAAGACCTGGCGCACCGCATCCTCGCTGATCTGAATTGCAGGTGCCCCACCTGAGAGGGGGGATGCAGGAGGTGTGAATGGTGAGAGTGCTTGATTGGAGAGGTGTTCAGGATGGGTTGCAGGAGTTGTTAATGGTGTGAACGGTAGTTTGGAGAGGCATTCAGGGCTGGTTGCAGGAGTTGTGAAGGGTGTGAATGGTTGTGTGGGGAGGCGTTCAGGGCAGGTGATGGGTGTTCTTTCAAACCTGCAGTAAAACTCGTTTAGATCGTCTGCCAGTCGTTGATTCTCTACGGTGCTGGGGGGTGGTGTCTTGTAATTGGTGATCTTCTTTAGACTTTTCCACACTGATGCGGAGTCGTTGGAAGTGAACTGAGTCCTTATTTTTCCAGAATAATTCCTCTTTGCCACTTTGATCTCCTTTTCCAGTGTGTATTTAGCCTGTTTATACAAGACATTGTCCCCCTTCACGTAAGCATCTTCTTTGGCCTGACGGAGCTGTCTGAGTTTTGCAGTGAACCACGGTTTGTCATTATTGTAAATTAGTTGAGTCTTTGTAGGAATACACATATCCTCACAGAAACTGATATATGAGGTTACGGTCTCTGTGAGTTCATCCAGATCGGTGGCAGCAGCTTCAAAAACACTCCAATCAGTGATGTCAAAACAAGATTGTAAATCCTGCTCTGCTTCATTAGTCCATCTTTTTACAGTCCTTGATACAGGTTTAGCTGATTTTAGTTTCTGCCTGTAGGACGGTATAAGATGAACCAGAAGGTGATCAGAACGTCCCAAAGCTGCTCGTGGAACAGAGTGAAATGCATCCTTTATTGTGGTGTAACAGTGATCCAATATATTACTGTCTCTTGTGGGACAATTAACATGCTGTCTGTATTTTGGCAGTTCACGGGAGAGATTGGCTTTATTAAAGTCCCCCAGAATGATTAAAACAGAGTCCGGGTGTTGTTGTTCTGTCTCTGTGATCTGATCAGCGAGTTTCTCTAAAGCTGAGCTCACATGCGCTTGTGGAGGGATGTAAACACTGACCAGAATGAACGAGTGAAACTCCCGCGGCGAATAGAACGGCTTGCAGTTAATGAAGAGTGTTTCGAGATTTGAGCAGCACGTCTTCTTTAACACAGTTACATCTGTACACCATCGTTCATTGATGTAAAAGCATGTCCCGCCACCACGCGATTTCCCCGTTGATTCTGTGTCACGATCCGCTCTAAACAGCTGAAAGCCCGGCAGATGGAGCGCGCTGTCCGGTATGGTGTCATTCAGCCAGGTTTCCGTGAAACACAGAGCAGCAGAGTGTGTGAAATCCTTATTTGTCCGAGAGAGCAGAAGGAGTTCGTCCGTTTTGTTGGGTAGAGAGCGGAGATTTGCCAGATGGATGCTAGGCAACGGCGTTCGAAATCCGCGCTTCCTGAGTCTGACGAGCGCTCCCGCTCGCTTCCCCCGTCTGCGCGTCCTGAAGCGCTTGATCAGCGCCGCCGCTCCTCCGATAACAACGTTCAGTAAAACATCTGAATAATTGAAATCCGGAAAAACATCTTGTGGTGTGTTCTGCCGAATGTTCAGCAGTTCTTCCCTGGTGAAACTGATGGCAGGAATATAACTAAAGACAGGACAAACTAACAAAAACACAAAAACATATGCAGAGCTCGTCACGAAGGCAGCCATCCTGTATCGGCGCCAGCAATATTTTTTTAATAATAATAATAATAATAATAATAATAAACTCCAGTCTAAGTTTATGGGTCCATCACGTGATGATGGTTATTTTCTATAAACTGAATGTTGTAACAAAGTTAATAAAGAGTTGGTTATTATTATTATTATTATTATTATTATTATTATTATTATTATTATTATTAAGTCTCTTTCTGGCTCAGACTGCATTGACTGACACAGATGAACTGATGCCCGAACAGAACCTGTAGAATACTGCACATGTGCGACTGAATGAATCACTCCCGAGACGACTCGTTCTTTATGAGTCACATTAAAGATTCGTTCAAAATGAACGAATCACTGAAGAACGACACATCACTGATCACACCTGCAGCGATGATGAGATGCTCCAGACACGACATGGACGAGGGGAAAGTAATTGTGATGTTGATGTAACTTGCAGTAGCAGGTTGATTGATTGGACCAATCAGGGCTTAGCTGCATGTTATAGTCACTATATTGACTCTCTTTACTCTTTTATGTTGCCAAAGGCACCTTTCAGCTCGGGACTCTTTCGAGGCCGCGGTGCAGTCACAGTAATAAAATGCAGTGTGGCTAATTTGTTATCTATAGTCCTCGTTTGTGTTAGGATGGCCATCACAGCGTGCATTGTCTCTGTGTCATGAACCTGATTCTTCCTGCAACAGAGCCGGGTTGAGTTTGTATCATGGGCACTAATGGTGTATTGGTGTGAGGCTCACTGACGGGGTTGTAAACCTGTTATCTGCTCCAGCTCCTCCTTTCCCTGCCACGCTGCTGTTTGTCTCAACAAACTTATATTTCGACTGTAGACTGTTCAACCGGTTGTATCTACAGGATCTCACTCCAGGCTATTTCAGACCTGTATCTAAAATGTTTAGCTACTGAAGGCTTAAACATGAAAATCAAGAGAAGGTTCTCCAGAACAAAGTTCACTTCACTCATTTCACATGCAGTAATTTATGATTTAAGATTTATGAAATATTTGGTCATTTTCCTCTCAGGTCCAGCACATATCTTAGATATTGACTGAATTACTAGCTTTTTTGTTTCCCAATGTTACTATGTGGCATGAATGTAAACGTGCCAGAATTTACTAATTTTCATCCATGCTAACTAGATTTAGCCAAAAATGTGTTGAGGTGTTTTGTTGAGTCAATCACAATTACTAAGCACTCTTATCTTATTCAGGATCTTCACAAAACTCACGCAGAAAGTGTTCTACAGAGGAGATTGAGGCTGTGGGGAAGACTGCATCGGGTCAGGAAAGGTTCCTGGGAAAGCTCTGTGCATTGAAAGCTCTTCAAGGGAGAAGTTGGGAGGGGGTGACATTTTATGTTAAGAATCGAGTCCTTAAAGTGAAAAATGTAACGCAAAAGCTGGAAGGGCCTTTATCTAGATGTCTTTCCCACTGTTTTTGAAGGCAACAAGTTCATGATGGTTTCTTAAAGCAACAAATGTAAAAGCAAAGGTGGAAGGGTCTTTATCTCAATGTTTTTTCTTGTTTGTTGAAGGCAACATGTTCAGAATGTGTTTGCTTACAAAACTAATTTCAGTACATTAATAGAGCTTTCAAGTTAACACACTGACAAGTTAAATAAGTGTTTAAGAGAATTAAGAAGTCAGTTTAGTGTTGAGTTTTTGGTTTCACAAAGACAGTGTTAATGTGAACAATTGCTGAAGCTCATTTTTGCACATTTTTATTTTGTTTCATATTGTGCAAGTAATATTGAATATTGAATAAAAAAGTGATGCATTAGATCTATTCATTATACAACATAGCATATCTTAGTTATTATTAGGACCTTTTCAGATTCTCAAAACTGAAGAAGATTAGTGTCATATAAGGCTCGTTTTTCACTATTTACATGCCCAGAAATGGTCTATTCAAATACAGCTGAAGGGAATTAATGAAAGGCAAGAAAAGAATTCAGTAAAAATATAAATACAGACAGAATTTATAAATTTTAAACAACTATTTAATGATTGTCCAAACTTAAACTTTGTTGTTAATCTTATAATGGTTTATAATTCTTATAAAATAGATCATCTATAGATAATTCATAATAGGGACACCCGATGGTGGTTTGGGGTAACACACAATAGTGACGTCCCAGACAGAATAGAAAAACCTGACAAAAATGAAGCTTTTTCAACTTAAAATAAATATATATTTTTGGGATCAAAAATTCCTCCTGAATTTTCGTAACACACACACTATATCTCTACATCAGAGATGCTCAAATCTGTCCTGAGATCCAGTGTCCTGTAGAGTTTACTCCTGTAACTCTAATCAAACACATCTGAACATGTTAATCAGTTCAGGATCATCAGAGAATCACAGGCACGAGAGTTTGATCAGGATTAGATGGATCTCCAGCACAAGATCTGACGAATCTTGAACATATATATATATATATATATATATATATATATATATATATATATATATATATATATATATTTTTTTTTTTTTTTTTTTTTTTTTTTTTTTTTTCTGTATGCTATCATGAAAAATGTAGTATTCTGCATGTAGTAGAAGAATCTGTCTTTTCTTATGTGTCTTTAAATCACTCAATGGCCTGAGACTGATATAAACTAGAGACTTCATCTGCTGATTCACTTCTCATTTCAGTTCCCATCCTCTAATGAGCAGTGACAATCTGTTTTATACATTTAAAAATCTACACTTAATTTAACACTTTGTGTTTTCTTCTATTCTTTCTTCAGTTTTTTCTATCTTTATCATGTCTGTGTAAAACACTGAGTATTATATTTGCTATAATAACTCTTATCTAATGGAAATGCTTCAATTAAGTGATGAATCAGGTCTTATATTATGGTTTAATATGTTGTGTCTTTAACAAACAGCATTAATCAGATAAATCATGATTTACAGCACATTCATCTCACTGACTCTTAAAGGAAGGAAATACTCACAGTAAATAATATAGAGGAGGGTGAACAGAATCACAATCACAAAGAGGACTATAATCATGACTCCTTCAAATCCAGTGTAATTCAGACTCTTGTCCAGGGCAGATTTAAACAGAACTAGAAGAAACAAGAGATAAAAAACAACAATTACTAAAATAGAAGAACCAAATATAATAATACAGATCACAAGAATTACAAATTATCTTCTTGCTGAACAGATGCAACATTATTTACGACTCATTCATTTAACTTTTCCTGGCACTGACCCTGTGACCTTTGTGATGATTACATGACCCTTGACCCTCACATGACCCCAAAACATGCTGAGAAGTGATGTAGCTTCAGCTTCAGTCTAAGTCACTATAACATCATGTCTGTTCATTAATGTGATTTCTTCATTATTAATAACCGGTGTAGATTATAAGAGTGATGAAATGTGGAGATTATGAATCAATTAATGGCACTGTTGACTGTTGATTTACTGTTGAATTTCTTTACCTGAATAAAAAACAGCTGAGAAAACAATATATTCTGATCTAGAACTGTATTTTCGAACCCATGTTTTAATGTTGCCTGTAAAACAGAAAAGATGCAGTAATTACATCATGATATCATTTACAACACCAACACAATGAAACATTGAATCAGTTTTAATCTAAATTCATTCAGGTCCTGACTGATTGTTTAGTATCTGGGTATTATAATTCATGAAGTATATTTCCTCTCATAAGCTGGTAATAATGAATCACCTGTGAAGTTATTAATATACGGAGCCGTCCAGAGCAACATGAAAGGCCTCAGAAAATAAAGAGAACAACAAGAGACCGACTCAAACAGAGACCCTGAAACAAAACCAGACATTAATAATTACTGTATTAATAAACAACTGTTAGAGTGATTTATTATAATGCACTAATGATTAATGAGCAGTGGAACACTGACCTTCAGAAACACCCCAGAGGACAAACGCTAGAAACATCAGAACATTTGGACAGAAGACGAGACACATCTGAAGACGAAAGACTGTGTCTGGAGAGACAACACACAATAAATCACATTCAGTCACATAATAAATTATGATTTCATTAAATAATATTCCTAATGATAACCCCTTTAGTATAGAGACCAGTTCTTACTGTTAAGTAGCTGCTTATTAGCATGCATATCACTAGCATATTGTCTGTTTATTAGTTCATTTACATTTACATTCATTCATTTAGCAGACGCTTTTATCCAAAGCGACTTACAGATGAAGACAGTGGAAGCAATCAAAAACAACAAAAAGAGCAATGATATATAAGTGCTATAACAAGTCTCAGTTAGCTTAACACAGTACACCTAGCATAGGATTTTAAATAATATAATAAATAAAAAGAAAACAGATAGAATAGAAAAAGAATAGAGCAAGCTAGTGTTAGAGGTCTTATATATATATATATATATATATATATATATATATATATATATATATATATATATATATATATATATATATATATATATATATTATAATTGTATAATAAATGAAAAAAAATAGAATTCAAAAGATTATAAAGGTAGTTAGATTTTATTTTCTTAAGAATATAATTAGAATAGTGAGTGCTAAAGTTAGAGGGTCAGATAAAGCACTTATAAGGCACTTATAAAGCACATATTAATGCCTTATTCTATGTGAGCATATTTTAGACCCATTAACTAACTATTAAAAGGCAGTAAATTAGGAGTTTATCGAGGCAAAAGTCTAATGGTTAGAGGGTTGGACTCCCAATCGAAGGGTTGTGGGTTCTAGTCTCGGGCCAGCAGGAATTGTGGGTGGTTAGTGCATGTACAGTTCTCTCTCCACCTTCAATACCACGACTTAGGTGTCCTTGAGCAAGGCATCGAACCCCCAACTGCTCCCCGGGCGCCGCAGCATAAATGGCTGCCCACTGCTCCGGGTGTGTGCTCACAGTGTGTGTGTGTGTGTGTGTGTGTGTGTGTGTTCACTGCTCTGTGTGTGTCTGTGTGTGTGTTCACTGCTCTGTGTGTGTGCATTTCGGATGGGTTAAATGCAGAGCACAAATTCTGAGTATGGTTCACCATACTTGGCTGAATGTCACTTCACTTCACTTTTTCACTCACTTTTCCACTTTATACCTAGTGTCTAAACAACTGTTCAGGGCTGTTTAGACCCAAATGATGTTTGCTAAAATTAAACAAAATTAAAAAAAGTTCCCTTTACCCATGACCTGAGACTTCATGACTTTTGTCAACACTTGCTAGCTCTAAAAAAAAAAAAAAAAAAAAAATACATTGAATGTATTGAATGATATCTTGTTGCATGTTAAGAGTGAAGAAAAAAAACATCACACTCAGGATATTTGGGAATATTCTCTGGAGACCCCACACTGAAATGAATCTCAAATTGTCACATAAAATCACTAAATAATTTCAGTAAAATTTAAAAAAATTTTTTTTTTTTAAATTGAGTCATTTTAAAAAGTTACAATAATGATTTTTAATATCTTAACATCAATCTAAATAAAAACCTTGTGAAAATATGTATTTTTGTGAATTTTACATAAAATGTTATTTTATATAAAAAATAAAAAAATCTAATATATTTATTAATTTATATAAATTTAAATTCTGCAGAAATCTGACTCATCCCAGTCAATGAACCGGATGCTGAATGGGATGCTAGCAGTGTAGCTAGTAGTTTCCCCAGTCTGAGGACATCTGCGCAAACACTAGCCAGAATCTAGACCTGATGAGAAGAGACTCTGGGTTCTAAACATGATTCATGATGTTAACAAGAAGTGAGAGATGTTCCTGGGCACACGGATCTGGCCAAAGAGTTCATTAGCAATCATTTAAAAAGAGATGGTTTAAGGCATCAATATTTTATTTAGAAAACTTTGTAATAATGCCAAGAGATTCACATCTCCTATTTATTTTATTACTCTATCTTAGTATTCTGATTAAGCTAATTGTTAGCTTGATTTGGTTTAACTGCTCCCTTGGAGGGGTTAAAACTTCAGCGCACTTGTGAGGCAGCATGACATGAGACATCCGCCAGCGATTCTGCCATGATTTATAAGTGATCAACAGTGCAAGTGGCTTGATCAGAGATGTAGCAATAGGACAGGCCCCCGAGAGCTGACAACTTGAACAATAGGAAATGTCATTATTAATAAAACATGGAGCAATATATCTGCATCCTTTAGGGGGCTCCCTCTCGCGTCACGCTGGATGTGCTTGCTGCCGTTTTCAAACTAGCACAGCGCTTACTCGTGCTTTTACTAACTTTAACATGAAGATGACGACTTCTTCTGGCAGCCAGAAGCAGAAAAAAAGCATTATTTTTTAACTTTGTTAATTCCAGCTTATTCTCATTTAATTGTTAAAACTAAATTTCACATTACCGCTAAAATATCTTAAGCCTGACGGATATACTGACTTTATACAATCACTGGACAGACTGAAGATTTTTTTTTTTTCCTGCGGTATTTACTGCATTACCAGAGAGAATCACAGAAGCAGAATACAGGTCAAACTAATGTTCTCAATAATAATAAAAATAAAAATAAAAATAAAAATAAAAATAGTATAGGTCGAGCAACAACTGATCAACCTTCTAGCTAGTCTGAAATGTTTTCGTTTTTATTTTTAATTGCCCAACCTGACAAACAGCCTGATAAAAACATAAGTGACAAATAAATAAATAAATAATAACCAACGAAGCATTGAAACGTGAGAATGATTCTTCTCATTTTATTATCCTGCATTCAGTGTAAATGGCAAATGATAATGGATAGTGATAAGAAACACTCTGAGGTAAAAATTCTAAATGTTTAGTTTATTCCTAACATGATATATTTAAGTAACGCCAGGACAAGTGAGTTATCTTGCTGAATATTCTCACAACGCACAAAAAAAAAACACAGCGCTGTAATGGTGAATGTACCGGATGGCTGCTTGCCTGCGCTGGATTACCTCGACCCCCCAATTTTCGTCCCCAGTTCGTCGTGTGTTTATGGTGTATTGTCTATGTTCTTTTGTGCTGATGTGTTTTTCCTGTTCTCACACTGTACTCCCAAAGGAGCATGGTCTGGGTGTTGTTTTCTTCTCCTCTCTTTCCTAATATTATGCTGTACCTCTTCTTCCCTTGTACTACTGTGTTTCGTTGCCTTGTACCCACATGTGCAATGACAATATAGTTGAACCTAATCTAATCTAATATAGTAAATTATTTTCACATGAAGAGTCAGTTTTTTTCTCCAAAAATGACAATGATTACAAAGGTTTTTTTTTTTTTTTTTTTTTTTTTTTTTTTACAATAGCTAAGCACTACAAGTTAATTAAGAGACCCATATTGCCTGTTTCTGCACTATTTTGACAACAGAAATAATTCCACACAAAGCCACAGCCAGTGATCTACAACAGAGATCGGTGAACACAGGAATATTTTGTGTCTCAGAGCAACAAGACAGTGTTTCGTTCCTTAACGAATCAAACATTTAAATGATTCGGTTCAATCTCAGTGACTCACTTATTAACAGTTAGCTGCTGTCACCTAGCTTTTAATTTCACATTTAAAGCACCTTTTTATTATTTAAATAATTTCAAATATCAGTATTCAACGTTTTATGTTTAATATATCAAAACATGATTTATGCATTTGTAAAAAATAGGCCTTTGTAAAGGTAAGTAAAATATGCAGATTTGAGTATGTAAAAGCTGACAGAACACTGATGACAATATTGCTTCAGAATAAATTGTTACTGTAAATATGTAAATTAACTCACAGTTATTAACACTGTACACACAGCCTATGTTTGGGTAGAAATTAATTTACTGTAAATTATACTGTTATTACATACAGGGGAATATTTTATGAAAGGTGTTTTTGTAGTTTCTTCATGTTTAGTTTTTTACTATAAATTTCATCATTTATCATCACTTAGGCTATTATTTATTCTAAAAACCATATAACCATGAAGACCATTGTTTTACTTCTTGTGGACACCATCTTAGTAATACTATTTAGTTAAACTCTAGAACTAGAACTAAAGTGTAATAAATTAATTGTAATTGAAGTAAAATGTTGATTCAATAACAGCCTGGTTAAAGATAAATATCAGTCTCTTATATAATCTCCCTCTTAAAGGGAGATTCAGCCCAAAATGATCATCATTTACTCACCAGGGGTCTCATTTATAAAACTCTCTGTAGATTTCATCCTAAAATTTAACGTAGGCACAAAAGCTAGATTTTGCGTACGGCCAAAAGTTTACAGATTTATAAAACCACAAGTACACCAGAAACTGCGCAAAAATCTCTTTATAACTCCCAGTCAGACGAAGATTGTGCGTACGTGCATCTCCACCCAGACTCCTCCCCTAAATCACCAAATATGGAGCTTACAATGCCTAGTTTTACTATGCATAACCTCATCTGCATATCATTTACATGCGAATTCCTATGCACATGACACCATGTTTAACACAGAGACATTAAGGAAATAGTATCCTTGCTATGTTTAAGAATAAATATATAAAAATATCCATAAAAACAAAATGGTTTCAAATAGTTCTCAGATATTTTAGATGTTTTAAATTTCGATTATTTCAAATTAAATGTATGCAGTTTTGCTGATAAGATAAACATATTCTGGCTATTTTAGTGTAAACCGATAAACGCATGTTTATTGCAGTGTATTGTCTGATTCGGTGAATCACTGACTAAGTATTGTAAAGAGGAAACATTCAAATCTTACTGTTTTCTCCTTGTTATGCCCTTCAGATATAGTAGAATTATTCATAATGTAGTAGAAATGACTTTACATGATATTAACACCTTCGTTCAGTTGTGGTTGTACAGTAATCCAGCAGTGTCTGCCATAATATCACAGTAAGTGCGCATCATCCATCATCTCGCTAAAATATTTCTCATAACATGTCATCTGTAGTTTAAATTTAATTAAATTTAAATTAAATTAATTAAAAAATTGTAATTAAATTAAATGTAAACATTTCAATTAAATTAAATTTATGCATTTAGCAAACACTTTTATCCAACAGTGCATGCAGGCTATCAGTTTTTACCTATCATGTGTTCTTGGGGAATTGAACCCCCAACCTTGATAACGCTTGATAATGCAATGCTCTACCAATTGAGCCACAGGAACAATAATTTAGTTTAAAGATTAATTATTGTGCACCTATAGCACTCCTTGCTTTAATAAAAAAATAACATATCACAGGAAAATTGTTTATTGTTAATGAAATTACGTACATATTTACGCAAAGTTTATTTTTTATAAATCACGATATGTGCTTAAAAAAATGTGTACGCAATTTCTATGCCTATTTTGTGCATACACCATGTTTATAAATTAAGTGACATGACATCTGACGCACAGATGCCATTGGCACATGACACTATGCTCAGTGACACTTCCGGTTTTCAGTGGCATGTGTCAGTAAAACCTGTGACACGTGTCAATAGCGTGTCGCTCCTTCTGTAGTGACTGACACCTGCTCTGGGTGTCGCTGCATAATATAGATTGAGTGACACACACTTAATGGCAGAACGATGTTGAATTAATTAACAGTATGTTATTGTCAAACATACGTCTTATTACATCGCAGAGTTCATTTGTACAACAAATATTGAGTTCCTATATTGAGATTAATGTGTGTCTTATGCCTCTTCATGTTTATTTTTCATTGTAAGTTTATTTCCAGTAGCCTGCTGTGTGCAATGCATTCATATACGTAACTACAAGTTTTTTTTTTTGTTTTTTTTGTTCACTTTTTTTTTTTGTTTTTTGTTTTTTGCATAGATTTGACAGTCCGGTTGTATATAATATTTGTAATTATAAAATAATAACAATAATAATAAATAATAAATAATATAAAATGCCACAAACCATTATGATGTCTACTATTCTAACATGCTTTATAAAAACTTAACCAACCATTCAGAAGTGTGCTTGACCTTGAAGTCTGTAATGTCATGTAAGTCTGCAACGTAATGTAACTCTATGCTATATTAAACAAAGTTTGTACTTATTAACTGTCTTCAGAAAGTCAAATGCATTGACAAAACATTCAGGCATCTCCAGAAGAAATGCTTGTTCACACTTTAAGAAATATATTTCATTTCTTGTTACATAGTTTCTATAAAATTATTTTCAAAAAATATTAACGCCATAGATAAGAACTATTTGCCAAATATTTAAAATTATATCTATATTTTACATGTATTTGTAGTAATTATGATAGATTAATCATGAGTTCAAGTCAGTGGTTGCGTGTAAAATGTAGAAACTTTTTTCAGCAAGCAGAGACTCAAAAGAGACTCAACAAATGTGTAATTTAAAGCAATGCCTTTGTTCTTAAAATGTACTGTTCAACAGTCCATTAAAACCATAGTGGCAAATCTTCTCCAATCTTTGTACACAGTTCAAGTCAGTCAGATTTTACTATGCCAGAGTGTAATGACCTGATCAATATCAGTCCTTGTGTTATTTAGTTTATTTCTGAAATATGTGGCTTATTGTATTTTGTTTGATAAAGTGTTCAATGCATATGCAAGAAGATTTATAATTTAATTATTTCTGTGCTGTTCAGATGTGTCTGGTAATTTAACAGTTTAGATGTGTTTCCTTTTAAATGTTTTAAGGATGGTTCATTACATAAGATAAGCTCACTAATCAATCTGTTAATGTAAGAGATTTAGTGATTAATAAAGTATCCTGTTGAACTATGTGAAATCCCATGAGAGACAAGAACGGAAACAGGAAGCGGGAGGGAAGAAAAGAAAAAAAAAAAACGAAACAGAGCATGAGAGTGAGAACGTATTGACACGTATTGACTCTTTGGCCTCTACTGTTTTTGGCTGTAACAAAGAAACCTTGCTGTACGTCAACACAGTAAACTTGATCTGATGTATCATGAAACTCTTTTTATGTCTATGAAGACTCTCTGCTGTATGCAGTGATGGGAGTAAGGCATTACAAATGACTTTTAAGATAAATGTTCCCTCCTGGTGGAATGAACTCCCCAACTCAATCCGAGCAGCTGAGTCCTTAGCCATCTTCAAGAATCGGCTTAAAACACATCTCTTCCATCTTTATTTGATCCTCTAACTTTTACACTCAGTATTCTAATTCTGTTCTTTAATAAATATAACTACCTTTCTAATCTTTATGTATTCTATTTTTCTTTTCATTTATTATGCAATTATATATATATATATATATATATATATATATATATATATATATATATGTGTGTGTGTGTGTGTGTGTGTGTGTGTGTGTGTGTGTGTGTGTGTGTGTGTGTGTGTGTGTGTGTGTGTGTGAAGACCTCTAACTAGCTTGCTCTATTCTTTTTTTATTCTATATGTTTTCTTTTTATTTATTATATTATTTAAAATCCCATGCTACGTGTACTGTGTTAACCTAACTGAGACTTGTTATAGCACTTATATATCATTGCTCTTTTGTTGTTTTTGATTGCTTCCACTGTCTTCATCTGTAAGTCGCTTTGGATAAAAGTGTCTGCTAAATGAATAAATGTAAATGTAAATGTAATAGGTTTAGAGGGAGATAGGGCAGATAACAACACAACCCTTATGAAAATTAACCATGCTTTTACTACACATAAAACCACAAACCAGGGTTACTACACCAACAAATTATGGTTTTGCTACACTAATCATGCAATTTGTAGTAAAACTATGGTTATTCAAATGGTAATCAATCCATTAAAAATATATAGTTACTATACTTTTACTGTAATACAAACCATAGTTAATTTTCATAAGGGACAAATATGACTCATGATAATGCAGTATCATGTTCAATATAATTATTTTTCTATAAAGATATTCTGATGGTGTTGTTATTGTTGTACTAATTTTGACTTTTATGGAATTTAGAAAATATAGTTATTTTGCACGGCTCCAGCCTAAGGATTTTAACCTGTTTTATGTGATGGCCTTACAAAAAAATAGTGTTGAGCATGTTTCAGATTGTTGTGGGTGTATGGGACGGCCTGCATGAGTGAAACTCTGTCCCAGTCCTGCCCTGTTCTACACAGCGGTTGATCAGCCTGGATACATTCAGTAAGTTACAAAATCTCAGATCTAAGTTATTTTGTATTAAGGTATTTATATGACATGAGTAATGAGTTTATATCAGTGATGGCTACTTTTTACTTAAGTACATGTCAGATCCCATACTTCTTTACTTTAACTTGAGTGTAAAAGTGTAGTCAGTACTTCAGCTTTTAAAAATGTGTATCTATACTTCTACTTTAGTGAAGAATATGTGTACTTTTGCCATCTATGTAAAGTTCCTCCAGTGTTAAGTCTGTGGGATTTTCACTCGCTGTGTGAACATCATGTGCCCAGATGCTTAAATATTATAAAATTCATAGCAGTGTTGAAATATGTATGGAAAACAGAAGTGGTGTGAGACAGTAAGAGTGACATGTTGCTTTGCAAGATCTACGATGATCCAAACTCACTTTATGTTTACTGTAAACACAGATATAGTATATAAAAATAAACTATTAAATTAACCTATTGATTAAGACTACAAGATTAGGTATTTTCATCTGTTGACTTACCTAGTAATCTCAGTTCCAAATTTGTCCAAGCTAACAACACAGATAACTGCTGAATGTAAAGTGTACATGTATATTCTCCTTCATCTCCAGCTTTCAGATTGTCCAGATGAAGGGAGAAGTCTCCATGTTGAATCTGATCAGTGAAGAAATGAGCTCTATCCTGATAATCTTCATCTTGTTCCTCTGCTCGACTCTCTCCGTCCTGATACAGATGAACCAGAGTGTCTTTTCTTCTCCATTCCACTTTCAGACCCTCCACTGATAAAGGTTTATATTTATAAGAGGGCAAAACCACTGAAGATCCCAGAGGAGCAAGTGTGTGACGAGAACACTGAACAACAAACTCTATCATAAAAAAATAAATAAATTAAAAGGTTAATGTGAAATACCTGTTAAGACAAATGAACAGTAAAGATTTGTGTTTTGTGTATATACTCTCCTCATTTCAAACATTTCATAAGTGCTCAGAAGATGTGAGAGCTCATTGTTTATTTTCTTCTCGTTATTTATTGCAATGCAAATCATGATTTGAGAGACTTAATAGCAGTTAAACTAGATATTAATGAGTAGAACTGAATAATTCTATACTGTGGGTGAATTCCAAACAGAAGTGAACATCCCTATTCTACTCCCTTCTAAGGGCAGAGAACATGAGTTGTGTTCTTTGAAGGGTGTAGGGAATTACAGTCTCATTAGGAGCTCCATTGATGATGGAAAAAACTGACCAAATGATACCTTGACCACATGCAGCATTCTGCACTCCATCTGATGTTGCAAAATAAATATATTTTTTTATACTTGTTTTTTTTTTTTTTTTTTTTTTTTTTTTCAAGTTTTCACATAACGTTTAAACATTTTACTAGCTAGACTTTTTCCAAACTATAATTCCTGACTAAATGTATAATCAAGTGAAATATTATGAAGTTTCAATAACAATATACAATACTATACCATTCAAAAGCTTGATGTAAATAATATAAATGTAACAAATAAATGTAACTGTAACAAATTAATCAAACAATTTTGTTCTTTCAATTTATCAAAAAAAAAAAAAAAAAAGCTGAAACTGAATTCTCAGCTCTTTCAACATTAATAATAATAATAATAATAATAATAATAATAATAATAATGTTTTTTGTAGAAAAACAGTTTGTTAAAAGGATTTCTGAAGGATTGTGTGACTGGAGTAATGATGCAAAAAATTCAGTAAACTTATCTGCAAGTGGATATTAAATTATGTTGTGGGATAATTAAATATATTCTAAATAAACAACAAACGTAAAATTCTATAGATTTATTTTGTCCTCACATTCTTTCTTGTAACTCCTCACTCACAGTGACACAGCTGACTGAAAGGCTCATTATGCGGCTCATTATGCAGCTTATTATGCAGCTCATTATGCAGGCCTTTGTCTTCTCAGGTGTAAATCACAATGATATTCATGATAGTTGACGCCTACTCGCATATGACTTTTACCAACAAAAAGTGTCTTAGAAAATTTAAATCAATATATTGTTTTCCGTGAGTGAGTAAACAAGATGATTTTCACATAATTTAGAAAGAACAATTCCAGGCTACAAGCTCCAGTCCCAGGAAACAATGTTCTGTATGTGTTTTATTGCCTTATTTAATGATAATAATAATACAGTTTATTTATAATGCACTTTTCTAGAACCCAAATCACTACAAACAAATAAAATACAAAACTACAATAAATGCAATTCAAAGTAGAGAGTATAAATCATAAAATACTCATTACAGTACAACAGTAGAATATTACTGACAAAGATGAGTTTTTAACAGCTTCTTAAAACTGGCTATTGTGTGAGCCTCTCTAACAGCAATGGGAAGCGCGTTCAATAACCTAGGTGCAGCAACAGAGAAAGCTCTCTCCCCCATAGATTTTAATCTATAGGGAGGCTGTTGAAGAGTAAGGGAATCAGCAAACCGAAGGGAACGAGAAGCATGTATCGGGTGACTAAGTCAGAAATATAAGAAGGGGCAGTTCCATGTATAGCTTTATATGTTAATGTTAGAGTTTTAAAAACAATACGTGACTGTACAGGAAGCCAATGCAAACTATAAAGCACGCCTGTGATATGCTGACGTGATGGAGTATATGTGAGAATACGAGCTGCTGAATTCTGGATATACTGCTGGTGTTTGATTATTTTAGCAGGTAAGCCAATGAATAGTGCATTACAGTAGTCAATCCTGGAAGTAACAAATGCATGAATAAGCCTTTCAGCGTCAGGTGGAGTGAGGAAAGGCCTAATTCTTGCAATGTTTCTGAGGTGATGGAAAGCAGATTTTGTAATAGTCTTAATGTGAGAGTCTAGTGTCTACTTAATTTGATAAAACCACATTAATCAAATTAAGATTGCTACCCTTGTGAATAGCCACTGGTGTGCCAGTGAGTAGAACCTCTGTTTTAGAACAATTCAGTTTTAAAAAGTCATGGTGCATCCACGTTTTTATTTCCAGCACACACTCTGAAAGAATAGTTGAAATGAGAGTAGGATCAGACTTGGAGCTGATGTAAATTTGCATGTCATCAGCATAAAAGTGATACCCCAAATAGGGGTGGAACAATTCAACTTTTTCACGGAACGGTTTATTTCACAGTTTTAGAGTCACGGTTTCTGTATGGTTCGGTCTGTGCTATGTTTATGGAGAAACTATACGTGTAAAAAAAAAAATCTAACTATGAGCAACAGCACAAATAAATACAATAGAGTAAAGATACAAAAAAAAAATGATTTTTTTTTTTTTCTTCTAGGTAGGTCTTGCATTAGTTTTTAGGTACAGAAATTGAATAAAGTAATCAAATTTAAAAGAGCATTGCATATTTGACTGTATAAATTAAAGATTGTTCTTTATTAAAGTTATAAAAGCTTTTTAATCAAGAGCAGTGAATGATTTCTTTATTGCTGTTTGATTAATATAAAGACTGTCACTTTAAGAGAATGCACTGATACAGCAGGCCACAGCCAGCTATGTCTGCTGTGGGATACATAGCAAGATGGGCGTTTTGACAGAATTTTTGTGTGAATTTGTCCATTTAAACACAATACTTATATCTGTGCACATTCTGAGGTGCGGGTTTGCGCGCTTCAAAAGAGCGCACGCACAAATCTTCTCACTGCACGTGAAAGCAGAACCTGATTTTACCAAGTGAGACATGTTCCTGGGACAACATCGTTGTTGACCCTGGAACAACATTGTGATTAACCAATCAGATTTGAAGAACCAGTTTATAGATTTTGTGAAGTTTACGCTTAAAATCAGTGTTTGGTGCTTGTAAATCAGTGTCATTCATCTATCATTTCCTCTGATTTTAGGGATTACTCATGGTTAAGGTTAGGTTTAGGTGTAGGGATATGGTTAATAATATATTTTTGGAGTAAAATGTTGTTCCAGGGTCAACAAAATATGTTGACCTAGGAACACATCGAACTTGGCAAAATCAGGACGTGCGCACGTGCAAGCGTATGTTCTCTGGCTCTTAAATGTTTAAACTGACAAAGTTTAAATGAGTTCAGGTCTCATCTGTGTGCGCGAGCTATCAGCTCCAGGTGATGACGGAATAAATGACTGCTCATATTCCAGCATACAACATTCACATTGATCAAGAGTGCATGGTTTGTCCAAGGTTTTTATGTCTGGGAATCCACAATGCGCATCCATCGACAGAAACATATTAGATGAACACTGTTTGTTTTACGTGTTATTAATAGCAAACCATATTACAGATGCTTTATCAGATTTAAGTTGAACCGCGGTCCCAGCGCGTGCCGAACCATGTGTGGAGAACTGAACTGTTCGGTTCTTTTTCAGCGAACCCTGCCACCCCTAACCCCAAACAATATTTCCTAATAATTTGTCCCAAGCTTATACACACTAAACAATATAGGACCCATTACAGATCCCTGGGGAACACCAAGACAGAACTTTCCAATTTGTTGTTTCCCAAAACAACAAACTGGGTATGATCAGTGAGGTAGAATTTAAACCTGTTAAGTACCGCACCAGTGATACCAAGCCATCTCTCCAGCCTGTTTATCAGGATAGAATGGCACACTGTATCAAATACAACACTAAGATCTAACAAGACCAGGATGGTGGAGGCTCCAGAATCAGCTGAGACAAGCAGATCATTCATAATTCAGACCAGGGCTGTCTCTGTACAGTGTCCCTTTCTAAACCCAGACTGAAAAGGTTCAAAAAGCCTGTTGGAAGACAAGTGTGAAAAACTTTAGCAAGAAAGGGTAAGTTTGAGATAGGTCTGTAATTAGATAGATCTGACTTATCACATCCAGGCTTTTTAAGGACTGGTGTAATAGCTGCAACTTTAAAGGCTTTTGGAACTGAACCAGTAGTGAGGGAGGTGTTCACAATGTTCCAGATGAAGGGACAAATTGACGAGAGACATCCCTTTAGAACAGATGTTGGGATTGGGTCAAGAGTACATGTAGTTGTATTCATTGCCATCACTAATTTCAGAATACAATCATTAGTGACTATGTTAAAACTAGAAAATGCACTTTCGGGAAAACTATGTGGAAAGATCACAGGAACTGCAGAGCAAGGTACCAAACTGAAAGACTTATAGATATTTTCATTTTTTTCCATTAATAAACTAAGAAACTTGTTACTCTCCTGCACAGAGGAACAAATTGGTGACTTGATTGGTGCAAGAAGGCTGTTGATTGTCTTAATCTTATTAGGGTTTGCAGCACCATAACTAATTATAGAGTAGAGTATTGAGTAGTACTTTGTTCTTGCTGCTTTGAGTGCTTCAGCATATTGACTCAAATGACCGTCATACATAAGCTCAAGTGATTCACAATGTTTAGTTTTTCACTCACCACGCATAAAAATTGTTTTCTCAAAAACACAATCATGTACATACATGCTGCTCACATATTATTATAGCCCAGTTTGTGCTGATTACAGTGAGATTAGACTTTACCCATTTAGATATTTATAAGAAACTGAAAAAAGCACAAATGTCAGGGCATGACAAAACTTCTCCAGGCCCCAAAAATACCCTTAGACTCTAGAGGGTTAATACAATTATTTTTAAATCTAAGTTTAAGTTTGTATGAAATATCTTTCAGACTCTTCGAGAAACAACTTCACATCTGCAGCATCACAAACCCACAGAAGAGATGATTAATCATCTACGGTCCAGAAAAGTGTTTATCAGTCCTGTAGTAGGTATACTTGAAACTGAATAATTCATATAGGACCAGTCCAGTGGTGCATAACATCAGACTATTATATTTATGAAGTAACTCAAATGATCATACTATTATTATTTAGTTAAATCTGGAAATGAAATATTTATATAGTAACAACCACTAAATTAAAATCATATATTGACCAGGTATAAAACAGCAGGTCCAGTTATTTTCACTTACTCAGCATCTCAAGCTCTGCGTCGGCTGAATGAACACAATCCTGGTCAATGTAAACTTTACATGTGTATTTTCCAGCATCTTCTGCTCTCAGTTTTTCCAGACGGATGGAGAAGTTTCCCTCTTTAATCTTCTCAGTGATGAAATGAGCTCTGTGATGATAATCTTTGTGCTGTTTCTTCGGTCGACTCTCACCGTCTTCATAAAGATGAACCAGAGTCTCAGAGTCTGCTCTTCTCCATTCCACCTTCAGACTTCTCTGTAACAAGCTTTCATCAACCTGACAGGACAAAACCACTGACCCTCCAAGAGGAACCATCCCATCATCAGAAGAACCTTTCACTTTGAACTCTGTAGAGGAACAGACACAAAGTTTCCAATGTGAATATATTTACAAACAAATAACTAAAAACAAACAGATAAATAAATAAATAAACTGATATATATTTTGACCAGTGTAATGTCTGAAAAAGACTTTACATTGCTGGTGATGACAATCACTCTCGCTCTATTTCTGATTTCCTCTCAAACACATTCACACTTCATCTCTACGGCAGGACAAGCTCATATTTGAGGTTCTTTGTAAAACTTTTAGGCAATATTTTCACACAGTTTTTGGCTACATTTAAGAGCTTAGTTAAAAATGTGTTCAATAGGAACAGAAAAACAGAACAGAATAATCTTCTTCCAATTCAGCAAACAATGCAAGATATTTGTTTCTGAATGAAACATGTAACAGTACAACATTCCCCACCCAATCTGTCCTACAATATATAATATAATAAGATTTGTAATATCCAGTTCACCAGTTAAAATATGAACCCAGTCCTGTACCATGAAGCTGGTTTAGCTAGTTAGCCAGGCACGTTTCAGTTTAGTTTGCACCATCTCTGGGACTTGGGTAACATGAAAGTGGCTTGGCATTTAACAGTGTTCATGGACATAATTACAGACTTTAAGCAGCAGCTAGCTGCTATATAACGCATTCTACTGTGCATGCACAACATTATAATGTAAGTGTATTCTACGGGAGAATAGTTGCTGTGCCATAGTAAGTAAATATTAAGTTTAATGGTATTTGACATTGTAATTGTATATTAATATCATTTAATGCCAAAACCAACCTTTGCCTTGCTTTTTTAAATATGTCATTTTTTGTACTTTGTCAAAAGTTTAAATGATCCATTACAGCAGGACTGTCCAAACTCTGTCCTGAAGGGCCGGTGTCCTGCAGAGATTAGTTCCACATTGCCTCAAACTCATCTGCCTAGCATGGGCAAGGCTAGCCCCTTTTTTATGGGTGCTTCAGCACCCCTAAAAAGGAGCTCAGCACCCCTAAAACTTGGAGTAAGAAATGTTGTTATTCAAAAATTTTTGTTCGTCTTTTACAAGGTTAAATAATGTCCAAAACATACTCCATAGTTTGTGGTTTAAAATGTATGTGTTAAGGATTAAAATGAAAGCATCCCCACTTAGCACAAGGACCTGGGTGACTTGTCCATAGTCATAAATGGAGAGACGCATGCAGTTCTGTTTATTTCCAGCTAGAACATGAAACAAAAACAGCAACGCAACAAATAAACTGTGTGCCTGTGTAGTGTGTCCGTGTGTCTCTGTTGTTAAAGTTTATCGTTAATTTGATATTCATTTTAACAATTGGGAGTCATGTAAACATGACATCACATGCGTCTTTTCTGGTCAGTCGTCATGGATACATGAAGGAGAGTGAAAAAAACCGACATATCACGAATATCATATGTGTGAAAACACCTACTGTGGCTTTTTAAATTAATTGTTATTTATTCCTAGATTTATAACTGTTATTTTTCAGTTGTGGCTGACTATCAAACTAGATAATAAAAGAAAGTTTAATGTTTTTCTTTTGCTGTATTTATTCATTTCTCACACACAGAGGATTTAACCTGAACCAGGCTTAACTCCTGAACACCTAGCATTACATCTCTCTCTCGGGTGTGTTGCATGCTGGGAAGCATGAGTGTGGTGTGGGGTGTGAGAGCGGTGCACTTGAATTCATTTCAATTTTCCCGTTTTTTTTTTGGTGGGGTTTTCTTTTTTCGCATTTATCACTTTTTATCTCTTTTTTTTATTATTTTTGAAAAAAGAAAAAAAATCATTAAAATCCGTTTGTTGATTTAGAAAACTATGGCGTCTCCCTCGGGTGAGGAAACGCCTGTTTTCTCAATCAAGAATGGATGTAAAGTTGCTCTGGATCAAGCATTTACGGTATAATATGTTCTACTAGCAATGGGAGAAATTGTGGGACATGGAAAAATAGTCTCGGCCTCCAGATGAAACAAAGCCATCGTGGTTCCCTTTCAAGGGAACTTCGAACTGCATCCTCTAGGGGTCGCTATGGGGAACACCTCGTCGTGACCCGTGTCTGAAGCATACTTTGAAAAAACGCCAACTCGTTGGCCGGCGACAGCGTCTGACGTCACTAACGGCGCGACTATAAATAAGCGACCGGAGAGCACGTCATTTTTCTTCTTCGTCTTCATTGACTGTTTTGTTTGAAGTGCATCTGAGAAACGACCACGGTAAGAGCGATCTTTACTATTGTTATCATGGCTTCCACTAGCAAGGCGTTTAGACAGTGCGTGCATCCGTGTCAGCGTTATTTGACACCGGATGACACACACAGTCTTTGCGTTTTTGTTTGGGCGAAGAGCACGCGCGCGATGTCCTTGAGGGGGCGATCTGCGTGCACTGTGAGCGTTTTACCATGAAAAAGCTCCGCTCTCGTTTGTCTCTCTTTTCGGGGAAAGATGGACAGCCATCTGTCTCCCGCGGCTCAGGACCCGCCGCTGCTGAGGCACGGAGGAGAATGAGCTCGTGGGGATCACAGGTGGACCTCGTTGAAGAGTTTAGAGAAGGACTTTCCCTTTCTCGCTCTTCGGCGACGGTCGAGAATGAACTTCAGGAGGAAGACGTGTTATCATTAACCCTTTCTCATACTGAAGTTAGTGCTCTGCTGGGTTCTACCCAGGAAGAGCAGGAGATGTCTGAGGATGGTGAAGAAGCTGAGGCTGAGCCTTCTCAATCCTCCTGCCTTGCGTATGAGGATCTGTTAGAGGTTATGGATCATGCCACAGCAAAGTTAAACTTGCCATGGAAACGTATCAGCAAAATAACGCCGCGAGGTCGCCTTGATGAGCGTTATTTATCTGACCATAGCCCTCCAGCCCAGGTGAGCCTTCCATTCTTGCCTGATTTACATGCACAAATCGAGAAAGAATGGAAGAGGCCATTTTCTTCTCGCATCCATCGGTTTCAGCATACGAGTTATGCTAACATCGAGGGCATGCGCGAAAATGGCTATGAGAAGATGCCCCCTGTAGAAGAGACGCTGGCTAGCTATCTCTCTGTGGGGGAAACATCCTCTCTTAAATCTCCCTCTTTGCCATCTAAGCCCCTCCAGGATACATCCCGCTTAAATGGCAAAGCACACGCAGCAGCAGGT
The DNA here is from genome assembly GCF_003368295.1 of Carassius auratus. Classification (NCBI taxonomy): domain Eukaryota; kingdom Metazoa; phylum Chordata; class Actinopteri; order Cypriniformes; family Cyprinidae; genus Carassius; species Carassius auratus. The sequence goes on along the minus strand of NW_020523969.1, from coordinate 29,612 downwards.
CAGGCTGTGGCTTCATTGCACACTATGGCGGTGCTTCAGGCCTATCAGGCTGACCTGCTGAGGGACCTGGATAAAGGCAAGGGCCTTTCAGCTGATCAGGTGGCCGAGCTGCGCCGCACCACAGACCTCTCTCTCCGTGCTACCAAGCAGGCCGCCTCCGCCATGGGTAGGTCTATGGCTGCCATGGTAGTAACGAAGAGACATCTGTGGGTGAACCTGGCAGACATCGGGAAGAAAGAAATGGGCTTTCTTCTCGATGCTCCTGTCTCGCCTTCTGAGCTTTTCGGTACCTCCGTCAAGACGGTGGTCGAAAAGTTCAGGGAGGCAAGGGCGCGCTCAGCTGCTTTTAAAACCTTCATTCCACGAAGGTCCAGGTCCGAGCCCGAACAACATAGGGGTCCTGGCCCGTCTCGTTCTGAGGATCAAAGACGGGCGCAGAAGGCTAGTGTCACGGCTCGCGCTCCTCCCCCGCCTGTGGGCAGGGGCAAGAGGAATCGTTGGTCGCGCCCCGTGAGCGGGGTTCCACTACAGGAGGATGGGTGAGTATGTAACCCTTTTCTGTATATACTTATGAGTTAAATTGCTGGTGGTCATGTGTCTACTAACTTTCTAAGTGAGTCTCTTTTACAGTGCTCAGTCATGGCATCTACTAACACCCGTCAGCACCGTCCTTCCGGCCTCGTGCTCTGGTATTAGGCGGCCGAGATCACGGGCTTCTGCGGGAGCCTCGCTGATCATCAGAACTGGCACGGCACTGCAGGAGATTTCATGAATGTTTGGCCAGGTCACCCTGAGGGGCCTCCTGACCGCTTATATGCTCTGTCACATCTAGTGGGAAAGGTGGAGGTGGTAGTTACAGAATACTTCCTGTTTATACTGCATCAGGTGATGCTCCCCTCGTCCAAAGAGGTTTGTAAGTTCGGAGCTTGCCTCTCCCGTGTGGCTCAGCACCTCTGCGATGCTTAGGAACCTGTAGGTACGCACGCTACTCTCTGTGTACTTCTTAAAGTGGTAAGTGTGCGCGCTAGTCTCTGCACATTTTTCTGAAATCCTGTATGGTAAGGGTTACGCGCTCAGCTTCGTTCCCTTTTCGAGATGTTTAGACCTTGGTTCCTTTGGCTCCTTTCAGCCGGAGTGCATTTGTTTACACTTCAAGCATTGCTTCCCTCAACGTGAAGGGATATTGGGGCGGTTCTCGCAGTAGTTTTAACAACGGGCCCCTTTTCCAGAAAAGGGTCACGTGTTAGTACGCTACTCTGAATTCAGAGTTCCTCTCATTAGACGGTGTTCTCTGTTTTTTCCCCTTCAGAGTGCCACGAGAACCCCTCCCTAGAACAGTATTTTAAAATCCATACTATGGTAAGTGTGCACGTGTATTCTTTGCGCACTTTCTGAAATCCACTCTGTGGTAAGTTCTCACGCTAATGCTCTGCGTTCTTTCTAAAAATCCTTTATGGTAAGGGCTTCGGGCGGTTGCTTTGTGCCCTTTCTTGAGTTGGTGTAAAGCCCCGTTCATCTTGGGCGCCACTCCATTCAGGTATCCTTGAATACCTATCTAGCAGGGTTTTGCTACCAGGGTTCTGTTGAGACAGCTCCTTCGGAAAATTTTTGCAAGAGCAAGCGGTAGCCCCTGTGTGACAGGCAAGACCTTGTATAATACTGGTTTCTTAGCCGTATCCCTTTAAAGAAATCCTTCCTATTCCAAGCCTTTAAGCTCTACCCCGGGTCGAGGCCCTAAACAATTAAATTGGGTATGTAGCTTAGGCCTTTGGCCGTAAGGGATAGTGTCACAGACAGCTGTCTAAACGTCCTAGGGGCAACTCCCATAGAAATGGTAGAGTTGGTACTTAGTGTTCGCCATGTTCTGGCCTGCGCTCCCCTCAGCATGGTGGCGTGGGTATACTGTTCCCCATAGCGACCCCTAGACGACGCAGTTCGAAGTTCCCTTGAAAGGGAACGTCTCAGGTTACGAATGTAACCATAGTTCCCTGAGAGGGAACGAGACACTGCGTCCTCTAGATCCCTTGCCATGCTTCGGACACAAGCTTCACGAAGAAGATAAATGACGTGCTCTCCAGTCGCTTTTTTATAGTCGCACCGGTAGTGACGTCAGACGCTGTCGCCAGCCAACGAGTTGGTGTTTTTTCAAAGTATGCTTCAGACACGGGTCACGACGAGGTGTTCCCCATAGCGACCCCTAGAGGACGCAGTGTCTCGTTCCCTCTCAGGGAACCATGGTTACATTCGTAACCTGAGACGTTTTTCTGAAAGAGGAAAATTTAGTGAACAGGCTTGTTGAAAACGGAACTGTTGTGTCAGACACTTTGGTGCAGGTAACGCCATTGCACGCACCTGCTACTAAAGTAACGATTTCAAACGTGCCTCCTTTCATTTCTAATGAAGAAATAATCAAAGAACTTGGTCGTTTTGGTAAGTTTGCTAGTTCCATCAAAGCAGTTCCACTTGGATGCAAAAATACTGCACTGAAACATGTGTTGTCTTTTCGAAAACATGTTTTCATGTTTTTAAATGCACCCTCTAAGACTTTGGAAATCTCTTTTCGCATACAACATGGAGATAGTTCGTACATGATATTCGCAACAACGGATAGTATGCGCAGCTTTGATTGCGGAGTTTTTTGGCATAAGAGATTTACTTGCCCGCATTATAAACAGATGGAGAATGAAGTGAAGGATGGAAATATTGAAGAGCACGTAGATCGAACCAAGAATACTGAAAATCATGATAAGGAAAAAAGATTTAACATTGTAAAAGAAACAACGATTCCAACAAAAAAACAAAAGAGGCAGGAAACTCAAGGTGAGGATATTGAGGCATCTGTTTATACCTGTGGATTTCCTCAACCCAGCGAAACAACCCAGGTTAAATCCTCAACTGAGCAAAGGACTTCAGAACAGAGTTTAAAATCAGAGGTGAGTGCTTCTAATTTATCTAAACAAGGTGGTGAAAACAAAGGAGGCTCAGTTGTGGCGAAAGATGTAGTTGATTCTGTAAAGGACAGTGGACGGAGTACTGGTGTTGAGGATGAAAGTGGTAGTGGTTTGCAGTCTGCTTTTGTAGTAGATGAAGATAGCTATGAGGCTCAGATGGAGGGATGTGATAGCGGCTCGGAGGTGTCTGAATTTAATTACAGTCAGTCAATCAATGATGTTTATTCTGTGGAAGAATTAAATGAATTTCTTGATCAAACTAAAGGAAAAAAAATTGATGTCTTAAAATACTTTGCTGATGGTAACAAATTTGTTAAATCTGTAATGATTGCTCAGAAGACTGTTGGTTACGAAGTGATTTCGAAACAAAAAATATTTAGGCCGAAAAAATTCATGACGGCTGTGCGTAAAGCTCAAAATGATCAGGCAAAATTGTCAAGGTGGAAAAAATAAAAAGCACATGGGTGTGGGATCTATTTTTGCTTTTTCTTTTTTCTTTTTTCTTTTCTCTGGTTTTTCTTTTTCTGTTTCTTTTTTCTCTCTCCTATTATGCAGATTCTAAGAGTGGGATCTTTAAATGTTAATGGGATGACTGATGGTGGAAAAAGAGCTTTACTATCCGAATTTCTTAGGCTTAAAAAAAATAATGTAATATTTTTCCAAGAAACACATAGTGATTCCAATAATGAATTGGAGTTGAATTTGTGGTGGGAGGAGGGAAAGCGTTCTAAGCCATGGCGCAAATATCAGTGCTGGAGAAGGGATCCTTATTTTTTTATCAAAAATAGAATTGGAGAAAGGGCGGCTTTTGATTGTGAAAGCTGAAATTCATAATCAATGTTGTAAAACAATATACATTTACAAGAGTTTCACAAGGGAGGATTAGCGCAGCTAGACTTGACCAGTTCTATGTCAAGCGTACAGAAAATAATAGATTAATGGAGTGTAACATTTTTCCATGTTGTGTATCAGAACATCATTTTATTACTGTGAATATTGCTTTGACAAATCAAAAATGTAAAAGTACTTACTGGAAGTTTAATGTAGCGTTTGATACAGTGGTGGGAGATAGGAAAGACCCAAACAAAAGTTTTTTGTCAACAATTTACTTTCTTGTCTACCAGAAAAATTAAACAAAAAATAACTGAAATAGAGCAAGAGATCTTTCAGATTACATCTGGAATGATCCAACAGTCAGATCCATCATTGGATGGAAAGTTATTTGAAAAGAAGCAAGACCTTGAAACTTTATTGCAAGTTCGGGCTAAAGGTGCCCTAATAAAGGCGTGTTTTATGTCTATAAATGGCATGGATGCTCCCACTGCGTATTTTTTTAATTTAGAAAAGGTCTTAAAGAAACAAAATGAAATGCACTGTTTAACAACACCAGATGGACTAAAGACCTCTGATTCAAGAAAAATGCAGAAGATTGCAGTGGATTTTTATTCAGAACTATATAAAAAGGAGGACACCGATACTGGATCCATTTCACAATTATTACAACAACTTCCTACCATCTCTAATGAGCGGAGTCAGTCTCTGGACAGTGCTGTTTCTTTTAAGGAGTTAACTGATGCAGTAATGCAGATTAATGCTGATGGCATTACAGTATTGGATTATATGAGAGAGCATCTTCAGCAAAACTCAACTAGGGGAAAACAGAAGCATTTTGGTGTAATGAAAAAAAAAATGCATTTACCAATTTTCCCTGAGAATGTTAAGTGGGTAAAAACTGGTTTTAAGTTTTTAGGAATTTTTATGGGTTCTGAAAACTACCAGAGAAAAAACTGGGAAGGTGTGAAGGACAAAGTTTGTGCCAGATTGTCAAAATGGAACTGGATTTTGCCTCAACTGTCCTATAGGGGAAGAGTGCTGGTTATAAATAATCTTGCCGCCTCTATCCTATGGCATCAATTAATTGTATTGAATCCACCAGAAGATTTTATTGGAGTTATCCAAAAATTGTTTGTAAATTTTTTTCTGGTCTGGACAACATTGGCTACGAGAGTCAGTTTCATATCTGCAGGTTCATGAAGGAGGTCAAGGTCTTATGGATATTAAGTCTAAAGTGCCTGCTTTTAGACTGCAAACTGCTCAGAGACTACTTTATCATCATTCTCAGAGCTGGATAAAAGTGGCTTGTGCTTTATTGAATCGAGTGGGACGGTTGAATTTGGATCTACATCTCTTTTTAATGAATTTAAAGGAGATGGATCTTAGTGGGCTCTCATCTTTTTATGCCTCAGTACTCAATGATTTGAGATTTTTATTGTAAAAAGGGAGACTTCTGAAACACAGAGTCTTTGGGATCTTGAAGAACCCTTAATTTTTAACCCTCACCATGCTGTACGCACAAGTTTGGTGAGAGCAGGAATTTATAAGATCTGCCATCTTAGGTCAAAACTGGCCAAAAAGACTGGTATACATTCTGTTCGAGTTGTGCAAAAGCTGCTAGCTGAAATTCAAGTCTTTTTTCCTGTTCTGCCACTAAAAGTTGAAAAGTCGAAGAATGTATTCCCCAAGATCAGTGTAACTGTGGATGTAAGAGACTGGCAGGAATTTGAAGGAAGTCTGCTCTCTTTTAGGACGCCTGAACTTGGTCTTTTTAATATTACTTCTAAGAAAGCTGTTTATTGTGTTTGTGTAAAATATCTCAATTTAAGAGCGTTAAAAGAACTTCCAGAAACTAAGTGGACTGAATTTGTTGAGTCTGGTACTTACCCAAAAGGTAGTTGGAGGAGCTTGTATGAGAAACCAATTGAAAAACGAAATGGAGATTTGCAATGGCAAATTTCACATTGGATAATAGCAACGAATCGATATAAGGCAGGTTTGAAGCCTTTGCAGGAGGAAGAGTGCTGTTTTTGTGGAATTTCAGAAACTGTGTTTCATATTTTTATTGGTTGTTCAAGGATAAAAGAAATGTTTAGTATATTAAGAGAATTATGTCATAGATTTGGTTTCAACTTTACAAATGGTCTTTTTGTTTTTGGGACAAAATATAGTGCCTCAAGCAGAACACACACAGTTTTGATCATTTTTTTGTTTGGTAAGGCAAAAATGGCTATATGGCTGATAAGGAAGAATAGAACACTTCTTAATGGAGGAACTGATCCTTTATATATGTTTAAGGCTTTGGTAAAAAGTAGGTTAATTATGGAGTATACATTTTATGAATTTGTAAATGATACTGACTCTTTTTTTTCTTTGTGGGGTACTAAAGGTATTTTATGTCAACCAAGTGAAGAGAGAGGTTGTGTTATAATGTTATGAAATTAACTAAATTTTAATGCGAGCTAATAACCTATTCATGTATATGTAGGTAGGATTTTATTTGTTTTTGTGTAATATAATATTAATTGTTTTTCATTAGGGATGGCCCGATCGGGTTTTTTTTACCCTCGAGTCTGAGTCTGAGTCATTTGATTTTGATTATCTACCGATACCGAGTCCCGATCCGATACTTTTATAATACATAAAAAAAGAATAAAGAAGAGCGAAAAAACAGATTCAGGATGTCCAATAAATTGCATTTTGAAATATATTCAAATAGAAAACAGCTATTTTAAATAGGCTAGAGAAATAATATTTCAAAATTTTACTGTTTTGCTGTACTTTGGATCAAATAAATGCAGGCTTGGTGAACAGAAGAGATTTCTTTAAACAACATTAACAAGCTTACTGTTCAAAAACTTCTGATTGAACTTCCATTTAACTCTAATTTCTAGCATTTAACTGGTTTAGAAATCTATAACTGCTGGACGATAACAAATAATAATGATTTGTTTATATACTACAAACACTGTTTATCACAAAATAAGGCAGAATAGTTTATATACTGTAATAGATGCTATGTAAATCAGCACTGCATTGTTCATATACTTTATTTATCACCTGCTGGAGATGACTGTTTTTCTGTGAAAACAACTGTTTTCATTACAGCGATAGCTGGATGCTTTTGTCCAAATTAGGAATTTCCTGATTTGACTTTCTGCGCGATGGTACCCCTCTGGCGTCGAGTATGAATGAAACACACACTGCAGGAGAGTTTAGGGCTCCGTGATGTTCATCTCGCCTTATTCTGTGTCCGAATAAAACACCAGATCATCCGCAGACTATCCTGTATTTTTGAGTTTAAATCTATATCTATTCACACCTTTATTATATATATATATATATATATATATATATATATATATATATATATATATATATATATATATATATATATATATATATATATATATCCGAGTCCCGATCGGGAGGTAACGTCCAATTCCGATGGAGTCTGAAACCACGTGATCGGGCCCGATTTGGACATCCCTATTTTTTATTAAGTGTCTGTGAATAAAAGAAGCTTAAAAGTCAAGTCTCTCTCTCTCTCTCTCTGTGTGTGTGTGTGTGTGTGTGTGTGTGTGTGTGTGGCCTGCCAGTGAGCAATGGACATACGACAGTTCTTTAAAAGAAAAAAGACAGATTCAGGTGAGAGACTAGGGACAGTCCATAATGACTTCTGTCTTGTTTTTTTTTTTTTTTTTTTTTTTTTTCTGAAAAGTGTTAAGCTAAAGTAACAGATAATGCAAACCAGCTGTTGTTGTATCAAACTACGTATCTAGGAAATGGTCCCCTGCTTTTATTTTTTTTCAAACCCACAATGGAGAATACAGCTTCTCTTGTGAAAGGAATTGGTCATTTAAAAAAGTTTCTAAGCCCAATAATAATACTAATAAAGACATTTAAAATGACATGCCTCTGCGTGCCTTTGATCATATCCTTAGAAACTGTAAATGGTCTCCATAACATTTTTGTGACATGACAAACTGACCTCAACTCTCCTGCCTACAATATATTTGTGTATGATTGTCAGTGCCAACGGAAAGAGAGGGATATGGAGAAGGAGAAAGGGATGCAGGAAGAACCAGGTGAGGAAACAACAACAATAAATTGACATATAGTGAATAGTGGCAAGCAAAACTAATACTCCTATACTAACTTTTTGGCATTAACTAGCGTATATTATTTTTGCTTTTTGTAACATTATTTATACCACATTTTTTCATAATAAAGGAGGAGGAAAACAACAGGGAGAGTCCATAAGGGATGAGAGGGAATTGACTAGTGAAAGAAATGAAGAGACCGAGGGAGTGCAACATAGAGAGCACCAAACCAACGCAGCAGAGACAGAAGAGAGCTGTTCAGACTTAGGGGATAAGGACACTGGTCCTAAACAGTTAAAGCTGTCTCAATACCCTCATACTCAGTTTGGCACACAAAAAAGAGCCTTTCAAGAACAGTGGTTCAAAAGTTTCAGATGGCTGGAATACTCAGCTGGACAAAATGCTGCTTTCTGCTTTCGTTGTAGGGTATTTGGCAAAAATGTCAGAAAGGATGCACTTGTTAATGAGGGAGTTAATAACTGGCAAAAGGCACTTAGCAAGTTTCAAAAACAGTCACATAAGGACAGTGTGGTTTGTTGGAACAGCTACAAAACAAGCCTGTTGAAAGTGAATGTTTATAGAGCAGATAGAAGCAGCAAGTATCACTGAAATCAGTGAAAGAAGGCAGTACCTAGAGCGTATTCTGGCAGTAACCTGCTTCTTGGGGAAGCAAGGCATAGCATTCAGAGGTCATGATGAAACGGATGAGAGTCACAACAAAGGCAATTTTCTAGAGTGCATGTCACTTTTGACCAAATTTGATCTCTTCTTGCAGAGATACACAGCCCCTTCAAACACCACGTACCTCTCATCTGATATGAGATGATAGAGTGCTGTTCACAAGAAATAACAGAAAATATCATCAGTGAGATAAAGGGAGCAAATATGTATGCCATTATGGCTGATGAGGCCAGGGATGGAAAGACTTCGATAACAGCTGCAATTGGAAATCAGTTGGTAAAGAAGGGAATTGATCAGTTGAAATGTGTGGCACAGACCTACGATGGGGCAGCTGTCCTGAGTGGGGATGTTGGGGGTGTACAAGCCCATTTTGTACAAAAGCACCCTGAGGCAATTTATGTGCATTACTATCCACATGAGTTAAATCTTGTTTTATGTCACATATGCAAAGCTGTCTCTGAAGCCACAGAGTTCCTCAACATGCTGGAAAGTCTCCATTCTTTCTTTAGTGTCTCCTTTGTAAACCACCATAAATTTGTGGACACTCCAAAGAAGTTAGGGTTGCAGCCAAGGTTGCATTGGCATTGCCCAAGCAGTGACATACAAAAATGCAGTGACTGACACCATGAAGCAGAAACGCAGTGATACCACTGCTGCAGATCTGTACTCCAGAACAATAACTATTTGTGAGGCAAACCAGATAGCAGTAGAATCATCCTCTGGACAAAGGGAATGGATGAATATGTTGTTGAGTCAACTTATGGGGCAGGCAGTGAAACCTGTGGCTCTTCAGAGTCTGAAGATCTCAAGAGGAAACTTTTGTTTCCCTGGGTGGTGGCAGTGGGGCTCATTGGGTGCTCAGCACCCCTAAAGCTCTGACCCTAGAATCGCCCATGCTGTCTAGCATATCCAGAAAGAGCTTGATTAGCGTGTTCAGGTGTGTTTGATTAGGGTTGGAGCTGAACTCTGCAGGACACCGGCCCTCCAGGACCGAATCTGGTGAACCCTGCTTTACAGCGTCCTCTTTATTTGTTACTTAGTGATTTTTATGTTCTTTTGCTATGCCAGTTAACACTTCACTTCCTGAAGCCATAGCCGTTTTATCAGCAGCTGCTTCTTTAAGTCTATACTAACTTGTGCTCCATAGCTAACCTACTGCAGGACAGATTACATTATGAATCAATAGATAAAGCTTTAAACATTACTTGAGTTTAAATTATTGAGGCTCTGTATACTCTTGTATATTATTAACTATATAAACTAACTTCACAACATTCACTTGCACTGATATGGCTCCATAAACTCAGGATCAAAGTCTGGGTTGACACAGAAAGCTGATGAAGAGCATCATAGTGCCAGCAAAACTGGATTTGACTGGTTTTGTTCAACTTAAAATTAATCTTTTGACCCTGAGTTTGTATAGCCACCATCATGGTACATTCCCCTGAGGTTTTCTGTCAAATCTGGCAGTAGAAACTGTCATTTAATGACAGCATACTCTTAATATTATTTTAGGAATTGTGTATCAATGATTTACACCAACATACACATTGATGTCATTTCTGTATAATGCCTATATCATGCAGAGTTTGTTTTTCCTGACTAAATGTTCTTACAGTAACTAATCTGTCAGATGAGGATGGGTTACAGTAATCTGGCAGCATCTGCCTTTGTGTGATCTGTTTATCACATGACCAACAATGACAAACCAGAGTTTATTTTACAACATGTATCTAATGTCCATCTCATGACCTCTCTGTTGGGCCTCTTGTACACAAAATCTTTGTCTGGTTCCTCTTTTACAGTCTATCCATCTTAATGCTGACAAACTGAACAAGTAATATATTAACACTGAAACTTCACATACACACAACCTGTCACTTCTATGAGATCACAGCAATAACAAATGACAACAATCTAACAAACCAATCAATTCCAGATGGACGAAATCTAGTCCTGCTCTAATTTTTTTCTTCATTCGTTTCACTTTTGTGATGTATGTCCAAGTGAAACGGCTTCTTGAATGAGAAAACAAATATAGAGCAGGACTTGATTCTGTCCATCTTGATTGAATTGATTGGTTTGTTGGATTGTTGTCATTTGTTATTGCTGTGATCTCATGGAAGTTTCAGTGTTAATATATTACCCATCAGAGAAGTTGAATGTTAACCATGTGATAAACAAATCACCCAATGGCAGAAGCTGTCGAAATCATGTTAACACACAGTTTAGTAATTGTAAGAAAATTTGGTCAGGAAAATCAAACTGCAGGATATATGAAAGGGAGATGATGTCTTCAGAGCAGTTTAGATGGCATGTTCTTTTCATCTTGCCTCTGTATAAGTGTCACGGTTGGTAAACCGTGATCTCGGGTTGTTTACACTTTGTGGTGAATTCTGTGTGTTCTGCGTCTGCACTGATCAGTTGTGGGCGTCTCCGTTAATTGTATCAGCAACAGCTGCCACTCATTACTCATCTCCTATATAATGGCTTGTCTCACGTCTTGTGTTTGTGAGATCGTTGTTTCATGTCGTTGTGTTACCCCCGTCTGGCTTTAGTGTTAGTTTGCGTTTGGATGTCTGTGTTTTTCCCTAGAACCTCATCCACTCTCCGCACGATCACTCAGCCACGGACACTTACCTTCGGCTCTATTCCCCGCAGTTCCTGTGCCACTCTCTCCTGCTGCCTCACGCCACCAAGACCCGGACTCCCCACCTACACTTCACTTCCGGCTGGATTTCTCACCTACCACCGTCTCCCTGGAGTGTATCGTCTTCGTGTGTTGTTGTACTACTTGTCTTCATCTCATTAAATCCTGTTAACTCGCAATTGTTTCCGGACTGTCCTTCACCAGCCGTCACAGAACGATCTCACACCAACATGGAATCAGCGAGCACCAACACCCTCTCCGATTTCATGCACCATAGCGTCAAGAGAATGGATCAGCAGCAGGAGAGCATCTCGAACACCGGACGCGCTGTCCAAGCGCTGGTGGCACAGGTGTCCAAGCTCACCCAGCAGATCCATCAGCTCACGTCTCCCACTGCGCCCATCGCCTCGCCTGCGCCGACCGTTCCCCCGGGGATTCCCCAGGACCACTTCCGGCCTGAGCCGCGACTTCCGGCACCGGAGAATTACGCTGGTGAGCCCACTTATTGCAAGTGCTCTATGCATTTTGCCCTGCAGCCCCGCACTTTCGCCACAGAAGAATCCAAGGTAGCGTTCACGCTCACACTACTATCAGGCAAGGCTGCCTTATGGGGAACGGCGGTGTGGGAGAATCAACATCCGTGCTGTGCCTCGTTCCACCTCCTATCTGAAGAGATGAAGAGAGTTTTCGACCGGGCCGCGACCGGCAGGGAGGCCGCCCATTGCCTCTCGGAACTCCAACAAGGACAATCATCTGTCACTGAATACTCCATCGAGTTCCGGACCCTGGCGGCCGCGTGCCAGTGGAACGAGGCGGCGCAGTGGGATAGATTCCTGCATGGGTTATCCGACCATGTTCAGCAAGAGATCTATCTCCTCGAGCTGCCTCCTACCCTCAACGAACTCATTGACCTGGCGTTGCGGGTGGAGGCCAGGTTTAATCGCCTGGGCCGTCAACACAGTCCTTCCAGACTACCCTTCTCTTCCGGTAGGGGGCACTTGAGTCGAGAGAACACGGTCGGTGCTGTCGACGATCACGAGCCCATGCAGGTGGGTCGAGCTCGGCTATCCCGGAGGGAGAGGGAACGGCGGAGGTCCCAAGGACTATGTTTGTACTGTGGAGGCGCTGATCATAACAACTACTCTTGCCCGGTAAAAGAGTCAGCCCGATAGTAAACCTGAGGCTACTATCGGGTGGGATCTCCGCCGAGAAGTCCTCACCCACATCATCGACCCTCCTTCCGGTGAAACTGCGGTGGAGGAATCAACATCATGAATGCCAAGCTCTTCTGGACTCTGGAGCCGAAGGTAATTTCATTGATTCTTCACTTGCACATCACCTGAACATTCCTGTCCTTCCTGTGTCTCTCCCCATCCATGTCTCCGCACTCAACGGCCAGGAACTGCCTCCCGTCACCCATCATACTGAACCCAACACACTCATCACATCCGGCAATCATCAAGAAACTATATCCTTTTTTCTTATGGACTCCCCTGTTGCTCCCATTGTTTTAGGTCACCCCTGGTTGTCCAAACATAATCCACGAGTGGAATGGGGTTCGAACACTTGTGGAGTGAAAGTTGTCATGAGTCGTGTTTGGTTTCTGCCTGTCCTGTTGTTCCTGTGTCTGTCTTTCAGAAGGAGACCATGGCGTTGCCAAACGTGCCCGTAGAGTATCTGGACCTGAAGGAGGTGTTCAGTAAGTCCCGGGCTGCTTCTCTTCCTCCGCATCGTCCCTATGACTGTGCCATAGACTTAATGTCAGGTAAATCTCCGCCTAAAGGCAAGTTATACTCTCTTTCTATTCCTGAGAGGGAGGCCATGGAGAAATACATTTCTGATTCCCTAGACTCTGGGTTCATCCGTCCTTCCTCATCTCCAGCGGGGGCGGGGTTCTTTTTTGTGGGTAAGAAGTATGGTTCTCTGCGACCTTGTATTGATTACCGAGAGCTGAACAACATTACTATTGAGAATACTTATCCATTACCACTCATGTCTTCAGCTTTCGAGAGGTTGCAGGGAGCATCGGTATTCACAAAATTGGATTTACGTAACGCTTATCATTTGGTCCGCATCAGGAAGGGGGATGAATGGAAAACTGCCTTTAATACCCCTAGAGGGCACTTTGAATATTTGGTTATGCCGTTCGGGCTTTCCAACTCGCCCGGGGTTTTCCAAGCACTCGTGAATGACGTGTTGAGAGATATGGTAGATCAGTTTATATATGTTTACCTGGATGACATACTGATTTTTTCTTCATCTCTCCAGGAACATGTTCAACATGTCAGACGAGTGCTCCAGAGGTTACTAGAGAATGGGCTTTTTGTCAAGGCGGAGAAGTGCTTATTCCATGCACAGTCGGTCCCCTTCCTAGGGTTTATCGTGTCGTCTGAGGGAATACGAATGGACCCTGACAAGGTAAAGGCTGTGATAGATTGGCCATCTCCAGATTCCCGTAAGGCCCTACAACGGTTTCTGGGGTTCGCCAATTTCTATCGACGTTTTATTCATAATTACAGCCAACTAGCCTCACCTCTGACAGCCTTGACCTCCCCCAGTACTCCGTTCAGGTGGTCTGACGCAGCCGAAACTGCGTTTTCTAACCTAAAGAGCCGCTTTGTTTCGGCTCACATTCTTGTCGCCCCTGATCCCACACGGCAGTTCGTGGTGGAGGTCGACGCATCAGAGGTGGGGGTAGGAGCAGTGTTGTCCCAACGTGCTGCTTCAGACGATAAGGTCCACCCTTGCGCATTTTTCTCTCATCGATTATCTCCTGCCGAACGTAATTATGACATTGGCAATAGAGAGTTGTTGGCGGTCAAATTAGCGTTGGAGGAGTGGCGCCACTGGTTAGAGGGTTCAGGGGTTCCCTTTATTGTCTGGACCGATCATAAGAATTTAGAATACATTAGAACTGCTAAAAGACTCAATTCCAGGCAGGCTCGGTGGGCACTTTTTTTCGGTCGTTTTGATTTTACCCTATCGTACAGCCCGGGTACCAAGAACATTAAACCCGATTCTTTGTCATGTCTTTTTGATCCCTCCGCCCGTCCCGCTACTCCTGAGTGTATTTTGCCTGAGAGATTAGTTGTCTCAGCACTCGTATGGGAGGTCGAGTCGAAGGTCAAGACGGCCTTAGAAGGGGTAACGCCTCCGTCCGGTTGCCCACCGAACCGCTTATTTGTGCCGGAGGAGTTAAGGTCCGAAGTTGTCCGGTAGGGTCATTGTTCCAACATGGCTTGTCATCCAGGGATAAGTAGAACTAATGGGTTGGTTAGACAACGATTCTGGTGGCCACGTATGGCTCGCGACGTCCGCGATTTTGTTTTGGCTTGCTCAGTGTGTGCCAGTGGTAAGTCATCTAACTGACCTCCTGATGGGCTCCTTCAACCGCTGTCTGTCCCTTTCGAGACCCTGGTCACATATCGCTCTAGATTTTGTTACCGCCCTCCCGCCCTCTAATGGCATGACAGTCGTTTTGACTGTAGTGGACCGGTTGTCGAAGGCGGCACATTTCATTCCCTTGCCCAAATTACCTACAGCCAAGGAGACAGCGGTTACTGTTTTAGATCACGTCTTTCGGCTCCATGGCCTCCCGGTAGACGTGGTTTCAGACAGGGGATCCCAGTTCATATCCAAATTTTGGAAAGAGTTTTGCAAGTTATTAGGAGCGTCAGTTTGCTTGTCGTCGGGTTATCATCCCCAGAGCAACGGACAATCTGAGCGAGCCAACCAAGATTTAGAAAGGACGTTGAGATGTTTGGTCTCCAAGAATCCTTCTTCCTGGAGTTAACAACTCTCTATGGTGGAGTACGCCCACAATTCGTTGCCAGTGTCAGCTACGGGCCTCTCTCCGTTTCAGTGTAGTGTAGGGTACCAGCCACCAGCGTTTCCCAGTCTGGAATCTGAATTCGCGGTCCCCTCCGCTCACGCGTTTGTCCAGAGGTGCCACCGCACCTGGACCAGAGCCCGTGAGACTCTGCTCCGGGTGAGGGAGCGCACTTAGGCCAAGGGCGATCGCCACCGGTCAAAGCCTCCCATCTACGTCGTGGGTCAAAAAGTGTGGCTTTCTACCAGTAACATTCCATTGCGATCCGTTTCTAATAAACTAGCTCCCAAATTTATCGGCCCGTTTACTATCACCAAGATCATTAGTCCGGTGACAGTCCGCCTCAAACTACCTCCTGCGTACAAGAGGATACACCCCGTCTTTCATGTGTCAAAAATTAAAACCGTGTTTTATGCACGGATTAATCCGCCTACTCCGGTTCCCCCGCCGCCGCGTCTGGTAGATGGGGAACCAACATATTCGGTTAATCGTATTCTGGACTCGAGACGGAGGGGACGAGGGTTCCAGTATCTGGTGGACTGGGAAGGTTACGGTCCGGAGGAGAGGAGTTGGGTACCTGCTAGGGACATATTGGATCACTCCCTTATTGATGAATTCAATCAGCAGGTAGGCCCTTCTGGGAAGTCCAGGAGGAGTTCTTAGAGGGGGGGGGGGGGGTGTACTGTCACGGTTGGTAAACCGTGATCTCGGGTTGTTTACACTTTGTGGTGAATTCTGTGTGTTCTGCGTCTGCACTGATTAGTTGTGGGCGTCTCCGTTAATTGTATCAGCAACAGCTGCCACTCATTACTCATCTCCTATATAATGGCTTGTCTCACGTCTTGTGTTTGTGAGATCGTTGTTTCATGTCGTTGTGTTACCCCCGTCTGGCTTTAGTGTTAGTTTGCGTTTGGATGTCTGTGTTTTTCCCTAGAACCTCATCCACTCTCCGCACGATCACTCAGCCACGGACACTTACCTTCGGCTCTATTCCCCGCAGTTCCTGTGCCACTCTCTCCTGCTGCCTCACGCCGCCAAGACCCGGACTCCCCACCTACACTCCACTTCCGGCTGGATTTCTCACCTACCACCGTCTCCCTGGAGTGTGTCGTCTCATCGTCTTCGTGTGTTTTTGTACTGCTTGTTTTCATCTCATTAAATCCTGTTAACTCGCAATTGTTTCCGGACTGTCTTTCACCAGCCGTCACAATAAGTCATAGTTGTGTTTATAAGCGCAGCTGCTTTGTTTACAGCGGTAACCAAGAAAAGGCTGTATCTGTTGTTTCATGAGCGCCACCTGCTGTCAGAGACTGAATCTGTGTCTCATTCAGACTGTCTGCTGTTTCTGTGTCATGCAGATGTTTTATGAAACATAGTTTCATAAAGCTACATTCAGACAATTCCATTTTTGTTTAATTTAAATTAATGTATTTAAATGTATTTAGCATCTTTGTTTGGATTGTGATTAAAAAGAAGTGGTTTCTAATTTTCAGTGGCCACAGATCTGCCTGAAATAAAGCAAATAAACATTGTAATGCACTCACATTGTACACAAACACAAACATTGTAATTTGATTCTTTCTTGTCTCTTTTAATACAATTTGTAAAAATGGGCAACTGTTATCTGAGTTTGCTAAAAAGCTGCAGTCAAATCAGCCGTGAAAAACCAAGATTGGTGAATCCCTATAGTTATGTGTTATGTTGCAGTTCAGTAGGTTCTGTTTGTATTTATCTTTTATTAATCAACTTACGTGGTTCCAAACTTGTCTCTGTCCTGGTCAGTGTAGAAAGGTCACTGTGAACTGTACATATGTATTCTCCAGCATCTTCAGCTCTCAGCTTGTCCAGCCGGAGGGAGAAGTTTCCATGTTGAACATCATCAGTAAAAAAATGAGCTCTATCCTGATAATCTTTGTGCTGTTTCTCTGATCGACTCGCACCATCTTCATACAGATGAACCAGTGTCTTGGTGTCTTTTCTTCTCCATTCCACCTTCAGTATTTTCTTTAATAAGCGTTCATCAACATGACAGGGCATAACCACTGAAGATCCCAGATTAAAATAATGGCCATAGGTTTGCTTGCCAAATAAACCTGAAAAATAAAAATGATTGCATGACGCATTTTGGGTTAGACAAGTAACATTGGTTTCATTTATTTTATAATTATCTAAGTTTACAGACTTTGTACTGGAAAGGGTAATGAACATGTTTAATATCCCTGCATTAGTGATAGTATTTACATATATACACATTTGCACACATATAAATTAACACAAACACACCTCTCTAATCCTGAGTATAGTGTTTTATTGCTGATAAATGTCTAATACAACATTGAGTAATGAGTCTCAAGTAAAAATATAGCTGCAAGCAGCGATGTCGGGCTCAAGCCGTCAGTGCAACGCCACCCCGGTGGCATCGGGAAAACTGTGCCCAGCGGGCATAAGCATTTACAGTAACCCTCTGACAATCAAGTTTAAAGGGATGCGGCAGTTAAAGGGTTAATCCGACCAATCTAGACTTTGAAATCACATACACAGAACAATATATAGAACTTTAGTAACACCTTATTTTTATATTTATTTAAAGATGTATTACTGCTTAATAATGACTATTATTAAGGGAAAAGGCTTTATAATCATGAACTATTTACTAATGCTTAGCTAATGAGTGCAGTTATTATAAAGTGTTACCAATGCATTTACTAATGTTAACAAATTAGACATTATTTTACAGTGTTACCAAATCCTTAAATAATTTATTAGTGTTTTGTAATGATTTTAATGACCTATAAGCATTTGTGAAATAGTTTTGCTTGCATTGCAGCTTTATCTGTCAGTTGAAGAGTTTTACTGTTACATCCATGAGATTAATAAATGTCATGTCACAGGTTGTCATAGGTCAGTATCAAATAAGTTTGAAATTATTATTTGCAGCACAAATAAGGATTCTTAGGATGTTTTTAAATCCCTAAAACTGTCAGAAAAGGATAAGGCCTAAGATATTTCTTAACCTGTAATGAAAGGAAAAAAACGCCACCATTAGCAACAACAAAAACAATAACAATTTAAAATACAGATTTTTTTTTCCTGATTATTAAAGGGATGATTAGGTCTCTCTCTCTCTCTCTCTCTCTGCCAGACAGCACCTCCCTACAGTCCACACACACTGTCAGTCACCAAAAATTCACAGTCACCAACCCCCTCACACTCCCCCTCCCTCTCCCCCTCCCTTTCCTCACACAGAGTGGCCAGAGTGAGATCATGTCAGTTGAGAAGTCTGACAGTTTTCACATTTTCTTTTATCCATACAGTGTTGTAAAGTCGTGAAACTATGCATATTTCCTCAGAATGACTTGTCTTCTATGTGTACATTTTTTTAAAGTGTTTAGAAGCTGCACTTTAAAACAATAAAAGACATTTACTGGTTCCTTTTTTACTGTTATTTCAAAAAATCACCACGACAAAACCATTTAAGCTATCCAAATTCATTCGCAACTGTTCTGTAAGATAAATTCTTTAAACAGTGGTAAAAGAGGATATGGTGCTGAACCTTCAAGAGTCACTCAAAACTTATCTGTCCATAAAGCCTATTAAGAATTATACTTAATATACAGTATTTCACAATACTTCAGCATGTTATTCTAATTAAGTGAGGGTCATTTTATCAGTAAAATACATAAAATACATATTTTTCTTTGAAAGATCTCTATAAATGATTTAAATCATACTCGTTTCTACAATAATTATTTTAAAGTAATCCTATATCTCCATCTAGTGGCCATTATTGGTACTAAGAATTGCGAGCTTGATTTATAAGTTATGATAGTTTTAATTTTATGCTGGCTCCTGAACATAATAAAGCTATGAAACTTATTGTGCTTCCTTCAAATGATGACTTCTACTTATATAAAAAAATATGAAGAGTTGGAATGAAAAATTGTAAAGATATAGTAAAATAACTATTGTATTTTTTTTTATGTTACTTTAATAAATCGCTATGGCCACAACATTTAAGGTATCCTAAACCCATTCACAATTTAACATCTTCAGTATATTGGCATCATGTTGAAAAAGTTTGGTGTGAACTACTCTTCTTGGAGGAGTATGAATTCATTTACAGTCTGATTTTATCATAATTCCACAATAACATTTCTGAGTTCTGTATCAATCAGTGTTGTTGTTTGTTTATTTTTATTTTTTTATTTTTCATAGGAAGATAACTGACCCTTTACTCTCCTTTTTAACAAATGTGCTTATAAACCAAGGACAAGCTATTTATAGCTGTATTTATAAACTGCTTACTACTGACTATTAATATTGGGACAAGGCTTTATAAAGCATGAACTGACTATTTACTAATGAGTGCAGTTATTATAAAGTGTTACCAATGAATTTACTAATGTTAACAAATTAGACATTATTTTACAGTGTTATTAAATCCTTTAATGACTTATAAGCATTTGTGAAAGCATCTTAGTCTTGATCTGTGAGCTGAACAGTTTTACTGTTACATCCATGAGATTTTAAAAATGTAGATACATGTCATGTTACAGGATGGAATAGGTCAGTATCAAATGAGTTGAAATTATTATTTGCAGCACAAATAAGTATTTTTAGAATTTTGTTTTTAATTCCTGAAACTGTCAGAAAAGGATAAGGCCTAAGAGATTTCTTAAGCTGTAATGAAAACAGCAATGTTAGCAACAACAACAAAAAATAACAATTTAAAATACTTTTTTTTTTCTGGTGATTAAAGAGATGATTAAGTCTCTCTCTCTCTCTCTTTCTCTCTCTCATTGTGTCTGCCACTCAGCTCATGCCCATCCCCCACTCACACACACACACACTCAGTCAGCACACATACATTCCTCAAACAGAGGGACAGAGTGAGTTGAGATGTCTGACAGTTTTTTTATTTTCTTTTAATCATACAGTGTTGTAAAGTCATGAAACTATGCATATATCCTCAGAATGATTTGATCTCTGTATGATTTTTTTTTTTTTTAAGTGTTTGGAAGCTGCAATTTAAAAATACAAGACAATTAATGATTCCCTTTTTACTGTCATTTCAAAAAATCACCACGACAAAACCGTTCCAGCTAACCAAAATATGTTCGCAATTTAAGTTCCTCGATGTTTTTTCTTCATGTAGACCTAGTTTGGTGTGTATAGTGTACTTCCCCTGTGAGGAGTATTCATTAATTCACAACTGTAAAATCTCAAAAATACACATTCAAATCAAAATAGCCGACTTCCTGTTGATCGTAGCTTATGACTGTGAATTAGAAAGTTGTCCGTCTTGATAAGAACAATTTATGTACCAAGTTTGGTGTCTGTAGCTAAAACTAACCCCCCCACTTTTGACAAAAGGTGGCGCTATAGAGTGCCTCATTCACGCCCTTTTAAAAGCTTTTGTCATTGTCTAGCTATCACTAATACTGATATGTGTTTTGAGTTTCATGTAAATCTGAGCTTGTTGTCTGCCTCAAACTCACCATAACAGAACATTCAAGTTTGACACGTTGCCATGGCAACACTATATCAGATATCAATATCCCCACAACAGATTTTCATCGGCCGTGTTTTGTCATTATTCTGATGAAGTTTTAAGTAAATCGAGTAAAAATAAGATGCTGAATTCAAAGCATTTGGAAAATGACACACTTCCTGCTGCCAGTTGGTGGCGCTATAACGTTGACTCTTAATAGTCACATATATACAATCGGTATCATACAACGAACAAACCCATGAAGTTTGATCAAATTCAGGAAATGTATGTGGATGTTATTAGACATTTCCTGTTTCTCATTTCTCGCCATAAGTTCCACGCCTCGCCACGGGCAAACCGTTCGAGATATCAAAAATCCCCTCGCAATTTTTCATCCTTAATGTCTTGAGATCATGTTCACCGAGTTTCGTGGCGAACGGGTTGAAAACCTCAGAGGAGTATTTCAAATTCCAGAGCATGCTTTTTTTAAACAGCCCTGAATAGCTGATTTCCTGTTGGGCGGAGCCTATGACATAAAGTGTGAAAGTTGTTCGGCTCAATGAGATCTATAAGTTTACTGAGTTTCATATAAATACATGCAAGTGTGTGTGAGCTATGGTTCAAGATTTCTGACTGTGTTCCAGGGGGCGCTGTAGAGCCCCTGTGCCACGCCCGGGTCCCAGCCTCTGCGGCGTCCTGATGGCCGCAGATTCCAATGTGTGTGCCAATTTTCAAGAGTTTTTGAGCATGTTAAGGCCCCCAAAAACCCCCGGAAGGTTTAATAAAAAATAAAAATAATAATAAATATAGCTGCAAGCAGCGATGTCGGGCTCAAGCCATCAGTGCAACGCCACCCCGGTGGCATCGGGAAAACTGTGCCCAGCGGGCATAAGCATTTACAGTAACCCTCTGACAATCAAGTTTTAAGGGATGCGGCAGTTAAAGGGTTAATCCGACCAATCTAGACTTTGAAATCACATACACAGAACAATATATATATAACTTTAGTAACACTTTATTTTTATATTTATTTATAGATGTATTACTGCTTAATAATGACTATTATTAAGGGTAAAGGCTTTATAATCATGATCTATTTACTAATGCTTAGCTAATGAGTGCAGTTATTATAAAGTGTTACCAATGCATTTACTAATGTTAACAAATTAGACATTATTTTACAGTGTTACCAAATCCTTAAATAATTTATTAGTGTTTTGTAATGATTTTAATGACCTATAAGCATTTGTGAAATAGTTTTGCTTGCATTGCAGCTTTATCTGTCAGTTGAAGAGTTTTACTGTTACATCCATGAGATTAATAAATGTCATGTCACTTCACAGGTTGTCATAGGTCAGTATCAAATGAGTTTGAAATTATTATTTGCAGCACAAATAAGGATTCTTAGGATGTTTTTAAATCCCTAAAACTGTCAGAAAAGGATAAGGCCTAAGAGATTTCTTAACCTGTAATGAAAGGAAAAAACACCACCATTAGCAACAACAAAAACAATAACAATTTAAAATACAGATTTTTTTTTTCCTGATTATTAAAGGGATGATTAGGTCTCTCTCTCTCTCTCTCTCTCTCTCTCTCTCTCTCTCTGCCAGACAGCCCCTCCCTACAATCCACACACACTGTCAGTCACCAAACATTCACAGTCACCAACCCCCTCACACTCCCCCTCCCTCTCCCCCTCCCTTTCCTCACACAGACAGAGTGGCCAGAGTGAGATCATGTCAGCTGAGAAGTCTGACAGTTTTTTAATTTTCTGTTATCCATACAGTGTTGTAAAGTCGTGAAACTATGCATATTTCCTCAGAATGATTTGATCTTTGTATGAAAAAATGCTTTGAAGTGTTTGGAAGCTGCAATTTAAACATACAAGACAATTAATGTTTCCCTTTTTACTGTCATTTCAAAAAATCACCACAACAAAACCGTTCAAGCTAACCAAAATCCGTTCGCTATTTAAGTTCCTCAATGTTTTTTCTTCATGTAGACAAAGTTTGGTGTGTATGGTGTACTTCCCCTGTGAGGAGTATGTATTAATTCACAACTGTAAAATCTCAAAAATACACATTCAAATCAAAATAGCCGACTTCCTGTTGATCGTAGCTTATGACTGTGAATTTGAAAGTTGTCCGACTTGATTAGAACAATTTATGTACCAAGTTTGGTGTCTGTAGCTAAAACTAACCCCCCCATTTTTGACAAAAGGTGGCGCTATAGAGTGCCTCCTTCACGCCCTTTTAAAAGCTTTTGCCAATGTCTAGCTATCAATAATACCAATATGTGTTTTGACTTTCATGTAAATCTGAGCTTGTTATCTGCCTCAAACTCACCATAACAGAATATTCAAGTTTGACACGTTGCCATGGCAACACTATATTAGATATCAATATCCCCACAACAGATTTTCATCGGCCGTGTTTTGTCATTATTCTGATGAAGTTTGCAGCAAATCGAGTAAAAATAAGATGCTGAATTCAAAGCATTTTGAAAATGACACACTTCCTGCTGCCAGTTGGTGGCGCTATAACGTTGACTCGTAATAGTCACATATATACGATCGGTATCATACAGCGAACAAACCAATGAAGTTTGATCAAACTCAGGCAATGTATGTGGATGTTATTAGGCATTTCCTGTTTCTCATTTATTGCTCTAATTTCAACGCCTCGCCACGAGCAAACCGTTCGAGATATCAAAAATCCCCTGGCAATTTTTCATCCCCAATGTCTTGAGATCATGTTGACCGAGTTTCGTGGCAATCAAGTAAAAACCTATGACAAGTATATTAAATTCCAGAGCATGCTTTTTTTAAACAGCCCTGAATAGCTGACTTCCTGTTGGGCGGAGCCTATGACATAGAGTGCGATTGTTGTTCAGCTCAATGAGATCTATAAGTGTACTGAGTTTCATATAAATACATGCAAGCGTGTGTGAGCTATGGTTCAAGAATTCTGACGGTGTTCCAGGGGGCGCTGTAGAGCCCCTGTGCCACGCCCGAGTCCCAGTCTCTGTGGCATCCTGATGGCCGCAGATTCCAATGTGTGTGCCAATTTTCAAGAGTTTTTGAGCATGTTAAGGCCCCCAAAAATGCCCGGAAGGTTTAAAAAAAAATAAAAAAAATAAAAATAAATATAGCTGCAAGCAGCGATGGCGGGCTCAAGCCACCAATGCCATCGCCACCCCGGTGGCATCAGGTAAACTGTGCCCAGTGGGCACATGCATTCACAATATCCCTCTGGCAGTGAGGTTTTAAAGGATATGGCAGTTAAAGGGTTAATCCGAATCATCTAGACTTTAAAATCACATTCACAGAACAATATATATATGTATATAACTTTAGTAACACTTTACAATAAGATTCCATTTATAAACATTATGTTAACATGAACAATATTTATATAGCATTCATTCATGTCAGTTAATATTCCAAACTTAAACATTAAAACATTGTTTTATTGTGATTTTTTTCCAAGCATATTTTACCAATTCCAAACCATATCAATCTTAATAACTACCATTATTTTTTATTTAATCATTTATGAGTGCTATACAATAGTCCACGAAAGCTGGAAGAGAAAAACAGGTCAAGAAGAACTGACAAAAAGAATTGCAAAATAATTAGGAATTAATGTGAAGATTAATTTTTAGTCAATTCTGCAAGACAGACTTTCAGGAAAGGAGGTGGAATAAAAATGAGCTCCTAAATCTTAATCCTGGATTCTGGAAGATATATTCCTCAAACCATCGAACAAGAGGAGGTGGTGCTGGTCCTTCACGAGTCACTCTAATCTGTTTATTAAGCCTATATATAAAGCCTTAATATATAGTATTTCACAATACTTCATGGTATTCTAATTAAATCAT
The DNA here is from genome assembly GCF_003368295.1 of Carassius auratus. Taxonomy (NCBI): domain Eukaryota; kingdom Metazoa; phylum Chordata; class Actinopteri; order Cypriniformes; family Cyprinidae; genus Carassius; species Carassius auratus. The sequence goes on along the minus strand of NW_020523969.1, from coordinate 5,194 downwards.
TTTTTGGAATTTTAAGTCTCTCAGAGCCTGACACCGAGTAATTCTGGAGACTCCAGGAAAGTGGCAGTTCTGTAAAATGTTGGCGCTGGAGACTAAATGCTCCCTGATAGTTTCACACCTAATTCACTTAACACACACACACACACACACACACATACACACACACACACACACACACACACACATTACCCACAGTGACAGTGGGACTGAGTGACATCAGATGTATGATAGTTTTTTTTTAATTTCTATCATCCATATAGTGTTGTATAGTCATGAAACTATTGTAATGAGACCAGTCATTCTGAGGAAATATGCCTCAGAATGACTTGTCTGCTATGTGTACATTTTTTTGAAGTGTTTAGAAGCTGCACTTTAAAAAAATAAAAGACATTTACTGGTTACTTTTTTACTGTTATTTCAAAAAATCACCACGCAAAATCATTCAAGCTATCCAAAAATTCATTCACACCTGTTCTGTAAGATAAATTCTTTAAAACAGTGGTAAAAGAGGATGTGGTGCTGAACCTTAAAACGTATCTGTCCATAAAGCTTATAAAGAATTATTCTTAATATACAGTTCACAATACTTCAGCTTGTTATTCTAATTAAGTGAGGGTCATTTTATCAGTAAAATACATAAAATACATATTATTTTTCTTTGAAAGATTTCTATAAATGATTTAAATCATACTTGTTTTACAATAATTATTTAAAAGTAATCCTATAGCTCCATCTGGTGGTCATTATTGCAACTAAGAATTGCAAGCTTGATTTATAAGTTATGATAGTTTTAATTTTATGCTGGCTCTTGAAAATGATAAAGCTATGAAACTTACTGTGCTTCCTTCAAATGATGACTTCTACGTATATAAAAAATTATGAAGAGTTGGAATGAAAAATTTTAAAGATATAGTAAAATAACGCTTGTATTTTTTTATGTTACTTTAATAAATCGCTATGGCCACACCATTTAAGCTATCCTAAACCCATTCGCAATTTAACATCTTCAGTATATTAGCTTCATGTTAAAAAAGTTTGCTGTGAACTTGTGTCTTCTTGGAGGAGTATGAATTCATTTACAGGCTGATTTTATCATAAATCCACAATAAAATTTCTGAGTTCTGTATCAATCTGTGTTGTTGTTTGTTTTTTTTTATTTTTTTATTTTTCATAGGAAGATAACTGACCCTTTACTCTCCTTTTTAATAAATGTGCTTATAACCCATGAAACAAGCTTTTTATAGCTGTATTTATAAACTGCTTACTACTGACTATTAATATTGGGACACAGGCTTTATAAAGCATGAACTGAATATTTACTGTTTGAGTTTGAAATTATTATTTGCAGCACAAATAAGGTTTTTTAGGATTTTTAAAAATCCCTAAAAACTGTCAGAAAAGGATAAGGCCTATAAGATTTTATGTGAGTGGCTAAATTTATTTGTTTTTATAACTATAATGCATAAACTATGAAATTATACAAAATGTATAAAAATGTACAACAGTTATTCTTTTCCAATGTTTTTTATTTATTTATTTATTTAATTTTTTTTATTTTATTTACATTTCAAAACATTTGCCTACTGCAATCATTCTAAACAGCTTGAATAAACCTGTTAATATTTATTATAGACCACTGTAACTGTGTATAATCTAACAAACAAGTTTATTATGAAAATAAAAGTGTACACCAGATAAATTGGACGATAAAGAAATTGCTAACAATAGTATAATAGAGCATGTTTTAGGTTTTTAGGCGTTTAGATGCAGAAATGGACAAATCAAATGTAAAATAAAATGTAATTGATTTAATTAAATATAGATTAATTCTTGTTAGAGCAAAATAATAATAAATAAATAAATAAATAAATAAATAATACGTACACACATTAAAAAAAAGCAGCCAAGATGAATGAGTTTCATTTTTTATATGGATCAAAATTGAAGACAGAAGCAGCTGGTATATGCGGTCACTTAATATTAAAATCCAGTAGATCCATTTCAGATTTATTTCTCAACAGTTTATGTTCACGTGGCTGTTTTCGTTTATAGTCGCCAGCTATTATGTATTTTGAAATAATCTTGTCCGTGATGTGTTCGTTCGTACGACGAAAGGCAGAATCCTGCAGCTCGAGAGATATATGTTATTCTGTCAGTCGCGCTTTCAAATAGTCTTGCACACTTAAACGGGTCACAAACACCTGCATTTAGCTCTTGTAGTGTTGCAAATGGGTTAATTGTGTGCATTTGTGGTAATATTTTATTTAAAAAAGCTCTTAAACAAGAATAAATTCGTTTGTTTTGAGCTCGACACTGTACGCGCTGATCGGAGGCGGTGGTTTCAGATAGGCAGCCGCAAATAATTCATTTTCACACAAACAGTTCAAAAAACATCTGAATTTAGCTCTTGGTGTGTTCTAATTGGTTGATTGTGTGATATCGCTGTAATAATTTATTTTTAAAAGCTTTAAAACAGGAATAAATTCGTTTTTTTCTGAGCTCTTTACTCCAGACGCTCGTGATCACAGCGGTGATTCATCTCTCCTATTTCCTCACGTATCTCTGGCCAGAAATAATTTATCCATGAGCCCTGAAACCGGTAATAATCATATATGTTGGTTTAGCTTGTCAGTGTGAATTAAATCTAAGTATTTATTTGTATTTTTAACCGATTTAAAAAGTGAAAGTAAAAGTCCGGGAATTGAACCTGTAGGGGCGCTATTTCTCTCAGACAATGGAAGTCTGAAGCACATATACTCAACAGAGGGACAGAGTGAGATGAGATGTCTGACAGTTTTAAATTTTCTGTTATCCATACAGTGTTGTAAAGTCGTGAAACTATCCATATTTACTCAGAATGACTTTTTTTCTGTACGAAAAAAGGTTTTGAAGTGTTTGGGAATTTAAAAAATGCAGGAAAATTAAATAATTCCATTTTTACTGTCATTTAAAAATATCACCACGACAAAACCGTTTAAGCTATCCAAAATCCATTGGCAATTTAAGTTGTTTAAAAATGTTTTGGCATCATGTAGACAAAGTTTGGTGTGTATAGTGTTACTCTCCTCTGAGCAGTATGCATTAATTCACAGCTAAATGTAAAAAAAAAAAATCCACATTCAAATCAAAATAGCTGACTTCCTGTTGATCGTAGCTGATGACTGTGAATTAGAAAGTTGTCCGTCTTGATAAGAAAAATTTTTGTACCGAGTTTGGTGTCTGTAGCTAAAACTAACCCCGCCACTTTTGACAAAAGGTGGCGCTATAGAGTGCCTCTTCCACGCCCTCTTATGAACTTTTGCCAGTGTCTATTATCATAAATACTGATATGTGTTCTGAGTTTGATGAAATTCTAAGCATGTTATATGCCTCAAAATCACCTGAGAAGTATTCCAGTTTAACATGTTGCCACGGCAACAATATTTTAGATATCAATATCCCCCAGCAGATTTATATCGGCTGTGTTTTAACATTATTCTGATGAAGTTTGAAGCAAATCGAGTAAAAATAAGATGCTGAATTCAAATAATTTTGAAAATGACACACTTCCTGCTGCCAGTTGGTGGCGCTATAACTTTGACTCCTAATAGTCACATATATGCGATCGACATCATACAACGAATAATCTGATTCAGTTTGATTAAAATCAGGAAATGTATGTGGATGGTATTAGACACTTCCTGTTTCTCATTTTTCGCCATAATTTCAACACCTCGCCACGAGCAAACCGTTTGAGATATCAAAAATCCCCTGGCAATTTTCATCCCCAATGTCTTGAGATCATGTTGACCGAATTTGGTGGCAATCGGCAAAAAAACCTATGACAAGTATTTCAAATTCCAGAGCATGCGCTTTTTACATAACTCTAAATAGCTGACTTCCTGTTGGGCGGAGCCGAATGACATGCAGTACGAAAGTTGTTCAGCACGATGAGATCTATATGTGTACTGAGTTTCATATTAATACGAGCAAGTATGTGTGAGCTATACATCAACATTTATGACTGTGTTCCAGGGGGCGCCATAGAGCCGCTGTGCCAGCCCGGGTCCCAGCCTCTGCAGGCTCCTAAAGGCCACAGATTCCAAAGTGTGCGCAAATTTTCAAGAGTTTTTGAGTATGTTAAGGACCCCAAAAGCCCCACAACTTTGACGAAAATATGAATACTAAACCCTAAATATCCAACTTCCTGTTGGGCCGGAGCCTATGACATGCAGTACAAAAAGTTGTTTGGTTTGATGAGATCTACATGTGTACCGAGTTTCGTGTGTCTACGTGCAAGTATGTATGATATATGGCCCTCAGTATTCCAGGGGGCGCTGTAGAGCCCCTGTGCCACGCCGTGTATCAGTCTCTGCCCGGCCCTAATGGCCGCAGGTTCCAATGTGTGTGCCAATTTTCAAGACTTTTTAAGCATGTTAAGGGCCCCAAAAGCCCCCGAAACCTTGAAGAAAAATAATAATAATAACAAATAATCCTAAGGAAAACAATAGGGCTCTCGCCCTCCAGGCTTGAGCCCTAATAATAATAAGAATAATCCTTAGGGAACAATAGGGCTCTTCGCCCCTTCGGCTTGAGCCCTAATAATTAAAGCTGGCAAGCAGCGATGATCGGGCCCTCGCATCCGGACTCACCGCCAGCAAGCGGCTTTAGTAAAAAAAGCGAACAGCGAGAAATATGCATTTAAAGTCGTAAATATAAGCAGAATATGTCAAAGTCATTTATATGTGCCAATCTTCCTTTTGCCAGCAGGTGGCGCTATCATTATAATGGAATATTTTCCTTCAGATGTGCTCAGGCCAAGGACTATTATCGAACATTTTGAAGTTTGGGGAAGATCGGAATATTTTATGCCATGAAGTTACAACAACTTCCTTTCCTATGGCGAGAAATCAATTTTTGTCCATGGCCGCCATGGACACAACCCTTTAACAAAAACTTCAAGGATAGAACTGGACCACAAAAAATAGTCTAGGAGTAGTTTTGCCACATGCAAGAAATATGACACTTTCCTGTTGCCAATAAGGGTGCACTATATCCTTCTTGGTTGTTCTGTCCTTCATCTGCTCACTGCATTCGTTAACTTGTGTCTTATAAAGGCATTTTTTTTTAAACTAAAAATTGCTTCCATTTCATTTCTCTTTCAGTATATGTGTCTTATACAATGTTCAATTTAAGCTTAGTTAAAATATTTTAA